>NW_026626374.1:5544-6845 GCF_030028575.1 Malurus melanocephalus
GCTGCTGCCGACCTCAGCCATTCTGAGAAATCGCCAGGTAGATGAAAGAGTCCAAAAAGAGACCCAGGTTCTGGCAGTGACCCAGCACTAAACACACGTCACACAGATCACACGGATCTACATCCCACAAGCTGCTGCACTTTCTCCACTGAATGTGCTTTATATAAAACAAAAAATCAGTGCTTGAAAAGGGACTGAAAACCCGACTTCCTGCATCACACGTGATATGACACACACATATAATGGAAACAAAAAGTATCCCAACACAAATGCCTAACTCAGGTCAGCAAATCCACATAACTCACATTCCTTTTATCAAGCTATGTCACTCACTTCTACATTGCTACAAAGAAAAGATACCTATGCCCACAGAATTATTATTATAAAATTGCAAGAACACTCCATGTCCATATTTTCCTTCTTTCCTTTTGAAATTGATACTATTTTTCCCTAAGGAAACCATTATCAAGAGAACAGTAAGAAACACAGCTATCAAAAAAGAACAGTACAGGTGTTTCTAGAATTAAGGCTAAAAAGAAATAGACACTACTTGAGCATCCAGGATCAAGTTAGTGAAATTTTAAAGATTACAATATCAATTCTAAATTGCATGTCAAGTAAAATTCCAATCAAAACCATATTTTAAAACCTCAGGAATTTAAACTTCATTAAGTTATCCAGCTGTCTTGCCTTGGGTCAGTTTTATGAGAAGATTTCTAGTTACTCATTATGCCTTGGGGTTGAGACCTCTCTTCCCCACAAATGTGTAACTGCTCCAAACAGGAAATGTCAGCACTGGAAATTTGTTAAAGAGTGCTGGGAATTCAGAGTAGATTCTACTGCCTAAAATCAGACATGAAGTGCCCCTTATATTCACAGTATCTGGATGGGACTGAAAACCTTCAATGGGCTGAGCAGACTTGAGGACACTTGCACTGCTCAGGGGCCAATCAGGGATGCTGACACTGCCTCAAACCCATATCAGTGTTTAGGCACCCAAATACCACTCAGCACACAATTATGCTGGCTTCAAAAATCCCCTGATTTAGCATTACAAAGCATATGGGTGTTAGAGCTGTGGCTTCACTTCTAATTTTGTGAGCCACTTAAAATTCACTTCTCATTTAAGAGCCATATCCTGTTGATTTCAACTGGAGAACATATCTGGAACCGCACAAAATTTTTTCCCCTTAGAGCAAGCTAGAAGTATATTTACTCTCATAAATCAAAAACAAAAAAGCATTTACATTTGCTGGTCTTCTCTGTGAAGTGAGTGCAGGTTTCCTTGAGCAGATTACACA
>NW_026626375.1:0-278 GCF_030028575.1 Malurus melanocephalus
TGAACCTCTCCGGTGTGGTTCCACTCTCACAAGCAGCAGTCCACACACATCTGCTGCAGCGTGAGTCCCCCCACAGGCACACAGTCATCCCAAAAGTGCTGCACCGTGGGCTCTCTTGTCCACCGGGTACAGGCCCAAGGCCAGACTGTTCCATCTCGGGAGCAAAGCGTCTCTCTCCATGGGTCTCCTGCTGGACACAGCCCCCTTCCCGTGTCCGCCCGCTCCGGCGTGGGGACCTCCCTCCTCCACGGGCTGTGGGTGGCTCCTGCACCCTCTGT
>NW_026626375.1:4105-5958 GCF_030028575.1 Malurus melanocephalus
CAAACCCTGTTCTCCTACCTCATCCTGATTTGCCTCTTCTCTGCTCCTGAGCAGGAAATCAACATTCTGTGGGCTCTGAACAGATCACTTGGAAACCTTGATCTGGAAACCTTTTCTGGGGAGAAAATGTTTGTATCCCTGTCATAAAAGCTYTGCCAAGCAGAAAACACTGGGCAGAAAACACATCAGTGCATTCTACAGAACCTGTAGGACTGGCCTAAAATGTCAGGGGTAAAAGGAAAAGCAATACTCACCATCAAAAGTTGGAAAGTGAATTTGGTAGCCAATTTCTATGGAAATTGAGACCTTCATTTTTCTTTTTCAAGATGGATTCATTTACATGTGAACTTTTCTTTTCAAAGTGGTCGTATCTTTGAATTTGTTTTCAGTAATTTATTTCCAAAGCAATGTTACTGTTGGTTTCTAATGTTATTGATGATGTAAGTATACATTGGTGTCTTGAAAGATGGTAAATTAGTACACAGAACTAATAGGAGAAGGTCCATTATCTTTGCAACTAATACAGGTGAAATACATGTGCAGAGATATCCTTCAAACACATTTGGATGTCTTCACTGAAATACATCTAAAAGGTATTGCATAAAACAACATATCCCATTAAAATCTCACCATATACTTTTGATATGAACATCTTCCCTTCCTAGCACAAAATTTAGAAATTTCTGGAATCACTTGCATCTTTTTCTCTGAAAACCATTCAGAACTCCAAGGACAGATATGATGGAATTTTTCTGATTCTCATGGCCGCTGAAAAATCTCCTCTCTTGTTATTAAAATAATCATTATTATTTCATTATTTAATGTCAGTGGCAAACCTGCATTATTCTGTTGCCTTTCAATAGGTTTGGAATAGTAAATCAGTTTGTTTTCCTCAGATATTTGAAAATAAATGCCCTCTGCAAATCTGGATTTCCCAAGAGATTTGAAAGTAAATGTCCTCTTGCAATCTGGCAAGATAAAAAAGCTTCAGAAAATACCAAATTAAAGCCCAGCAGACACAGTTCTCACATTGCTGCTGTGAAGGAAATCCTACACTTGAAAGCATTTCATTTTGCAAGGTCAAACTGAGGATCCAGTTGCATTTTCCTGTGCACTTCAACAACTAAACAAGCAGTTCAACCCACTTGTTGTTTCAAAGCTGTTGACGAAGGCTTTGCCAAGCAGAATTCCAAGGCAGTCCAACAACAGTGCACAGCAAGTTTCAATGGCTTCAGGAGCCGTTACAGAGTGCATCTGGACTGCAGGGACTCGTCCACCCTTGAAGAGACAGAGTTGTGCACATCTCTTTAGCATGAACATCAATTAACACAATTTGTTTTTTCTTACGTTTTCTCTACTTGAAACAAAAGAGTTCAAATGGAAACAACCTGAAGGGGAGTGTTTCTGGTAACCTAGCTAGTGGAAAAACATGCTCATCTGAAACAACAGGAAATATGTTTGGACAGAGCTGTTCTCCTTCAGACATTTCCAGATATAGAATCGATCAGCAGCTAAAGGGTTGTTTAAAATGTGTAGAGAGAACAGGTATTCTCTTTTGGACATTTGAATATGTTACTTTACTTTAAACTGACTTTCAGGAAAAAAAAGGTACTACATTTCATTTTATGTTAAGATCCAACCATATTTAACAGTTTTTATTTTATTTACTATAAGGAACTAATACATTGCATCGATAGTGTCAGTATTTATAGCATGCATGCTCTCCCTCCGCTGCCTGAATTATCTCTTCTTTGCCTCAATGTGATTCCTTAACCTAAATCTGTTTCCACGTGTAGGTTCAGGTGCCAGCCCCAGGCCCCCTACAAACACAAGCTGCCCGCTGCCTCTTCACA
>NW_026626375.1:6468-8166 GCF_030028575.1 Malurus melanocephalus
CTCTGGGCCAGGGGCTGCCATTCTGCACTTGCGGGGACCAGAAGCACCAGAAGCTCCCCCAGGATGCAGGCACTGCCCGACAGCGCTCCGTACACTGGCATGGTCGCGCCTCCGAGCCTCAGCCACTCGGCTGCTGCTCCATTTGCTTTTATGACTTCCAATTTATTCACTTGAGTTTTAACAGCACCTCTAAAATAGCTCCAGGACAGGGGAGTTCTTGTGAATGCAAATAATATCTCTGAGTTTACCTACAGTATTTCCTTCTCTGTTTGCAGATTGTGACACAACATTGAGTTGGTAATGATCACACAGTAATCACTGCAAGAGTGAAAATTAGAGCCGGGTTCTCCCATCCTTGGCAGCTACAATATTATTACAATACCATTATCATGTTTATTAGAAGCACAATTCTGCATTATCAGTTATTGATAGATTCACGTGCCTTCAATACAACTGCATGGGCAGGTGCTCTGAGACCAGGGCTCGGCTCTTCAGCAGCTTTTTACCACTGTGAGGGGCAGAATAAGAAATGCAGAAGCAACATCCGAGCTGGATGTGGGACATCCTCCCAAAGTGCAGGGGGTAGTGCTGGCAGCAGTGTCCTTGCAAAGGTCTGAGCCACCAAAGCATAAGGTGAAAAGCCTCCCTCTGCCCCTTCCCAAACTGGAAGCAGGTGCCTGCAAAGACCTTTCATGCAAGTTCTATCAAGCAGAAAAAGAAGTTCTGAGCCCTTCATGGGAATAACTTGAGCAGGGAAATCTTGCTGGCAAAATGTTTTTTGTCAGCAAGTGAGGCTGGATAAACCAGGTACCGACCACTAAATATCTCTCTCATCATTTAGAAAACCCTTGGGTTCTGGCATTTGGGGATGCAGCAGTAACTAGAAACTAATTATGAAGAAACCAACAAAAGAATAAAAGAAAGAAAAGAAGGAATAACAAGAAAGGGAAGAAAAGAAAGAAAAGAAAGAACAGCCAAAAATGCTTCTTGTCCTTTTATTCTTTACAACAGACTGATGAAAGCCATATTTTTCCAGCAGTAACTCTGAATTATTTCACAACTGCACATCTGTCAGGGTTTGGACCTTGGCTAAACACCAAGGCACCTGTGACATTCCCCCCCATTCCCTAGGAGAGGTAGAGGGGAAAGCAAAACCCCAATTCACACCAAGATTTATGGCTTTTAGATAAGATAACGGATTGAGAAAAAGATTTTCATGCTCCAATGATGGTCAAACAGGCTGAAAAACTTAAGTTGCAAAAAAAAAGATTTATTACTAAAACTACTGAGAATACTACTGTGCAAAATGGGAAGGGAAAAAACAAAGGCAGAGGGTGAATTTACAAGAAGAAAAAAATGGACTATTTAAGACACCTGTTTTCTCTCCTGGTTCATCTCCCCCCCTCCCACCTTCCCATGCTCAGGGGAGCAGGGGATGAGAGTTTTCTGTTAGTCCATCACGATGTTCTCTTCCATCACCATAGGAGGAGAGTTCTTACCCAGCTCCAGCCTGTGGAGATTTTTTTCTCAAGAACAGACAGTTTATCACTGCTGGTGGCATGGGATTTTTTTCTTTACCTCACTCTCAGGGAGGGAAGCAGTCCTCCAAGGCTGGCTGGCTCCATACTCAAATCAGGAGCTAAACTTCACTCTACAGTCTCAGCACAGCTCCCTCCAGGCATTCACTCACTCACTCCA
>NW_026626376.1:0-275 GCF_030028575.1 Malurus melanocephalus
CAAATGTATTTGACTCAGGCTGCCACAGTTATCATCTAAATTTCCATTGTAAATACTTTTCACAACATGGTGCTTCTTTGTTTTTTGGGGTTTTTAAATTTCTGTATAGTTTAGGGAAACTGATGAATAATATATATTTATATTAAAATAGTTGTCATTTGTGCTCCAATATGTAAGCTAGAAATCTGCAAAAGATAGGTAAAAGGTAGTGAASAAGAAGGTAATTGTCCTAAAATGATAATTAACACATATGCAATGACTCTGAATGTTCTCAT
>NW_026626376.1:2087-3064 GCF_030028575.1 Malurus melanocephalus
TATATTATGAATCTCTATATAAGCAAGTTGTTTAAAGCTGTGTGAATTGAAGTTATTATTTTTTCCAGAAGGACCATGACTGGATTACTCACTCTTTTAAACCGACATGCTCTTCTTGCCATGTTAAACTCGACATAATAAAAGATTATTTTACTGTATCTCAGCTTTTAACTATTATTGTCCTGAAGCCAGGTACTGTGAATAAAGGGTGCTTTCATTTTGCTTGACTGCTGCATTCAATATCAATGAGCAACTTTCTAGAGAAGCCATCTCACAGCATATGCAAAAAAAAAAACAAAAAACAAAAAAACAAAACAAAACACCACCAACGAAAAACCCCAAATATTTATTTATGGAGAAAAAGCAAATTGTACAAACATGTATGAAATTGGGGTCTGTGTTCTGAGATAGAAAAGAAAATATAGTAGAGTGTGTGGTTCTTCAGCACCAAAATAAGCCCTGAACAACCACTGGGCTGCTGACAATTTGTTGCTTGAGCTTCCCAGGTTCTATTTCAGAATTTTATGCTTATATTCAGTAAGTTGAGTGAACTGTGCAGTGCAATTACTCCCATGGCAATCAACAGGAAGTTACCAGGAAATGTAACAGATCCATGACTCCACATCAGACTTTTAAAGAAGCATAATTCAGACACAATGGAATCTAGAGAAAGGTGTGACTAGAAATAAATACCAATGGGACAATGTAAGATTTTCCAGATTCCACAACATCGCCACACTGTCTAGCTGCAAAAGCTYAGATCAGGCAAACATCATTTTTTCAAGCACAACAAAGTGTTTTTCATTCACGAAAAGAAGTATGATRCGGGATGAGGATCTCAAAAAGAGAAAAAAGACACTGACAGGTCAAGGCAAACACACAACCTTTTTCCCATTTGAATAATATGTGTGAAAATAATGCAATCTGCATATGTGAAAAATACTTCAAATACTGTGAAAAAGAGAGTAATGAAATAT
>NW_026626376.1:5394-6594 GCF_030028575.1 Malurus melanocephalus
ATAATTAATGATGCACTTCTCTGGTATTATGAAGAAGTGTACAAAAGATGTTAGTAGTATCTGACAACTGCTATTGAATTTATAAATTGACTCTAACTAGAAACTGTGATTAAAAGTCACTTTCACTTCCTGTTTCAGAATGTTTCATGGTTGYGAGAAAAGATTATYCTGTATATMAGAGTTAAWTGRAAGAATAAGATTGACATATAGTATTTTATATCAGAACTACCCAGTATTCCATATACATCTTCAAAACTTATTTTCAGCAGGTACATACTATCATGAAGTCAGATTACGTTAAGAATTTAATTATTGCAGGTCTTCTTATACTGGTAAGGGATTAATGCAAAATGTTTGATTTGTTAAAATGCCTTTACTTTGCAAGCAATGTATTTATTTACATTTTAACAACCCAAAAAGCAAAGCAAAACAACAACCAGACCCCCCTTTACTCCCCCTCAAATTCAAAAACCATTACTGCTTGAAATCCAGACATTTTGACATAATGAATTAAGAAATAGCACAATTAAAAACATGGTAAGATTATGAAATACAAAAGACTACCAAAACCAAATATTAATAGGGCAGCATGCTCTCTTTTCACAAGAAATTGTAAAGTCATTCAGACTGTTTGCACAGTAGAATAAAAGAAAGAAAAAAGAGAATGAGAGAAAGAAGGTGAACCACTGATGAGAATGCCACCCTGTAAATCGAGATGTCCTGTTTCTGCTCTCAGTGTTTTACGACTGACGTGTTTGGTGACTTTGAAGCAAAATTAATTTAGTCTATTACTAATGGGTAACTTAACTACCCATAGTAATTACTATTACTATGGGTAGTTTTACTACCCATAAAACCAGATATAATAGTTCCTCTTCTTCCTACAGGGTTGGATTATAATATTACATTAYATGMTACATATGCTAAGTATATCCATTTTGTCATTTGCAATTTGAATGGGCAGGAAATGTTACTCATCAAAGAATATGAAAAATAAAAGCAGTGTAAGTGAACCATAATGGACATTACTCAAACAATGGTTTGATGAAAGCTGACAATCAGTCCTTGCCCCAAATAATTTTTTAGCATTCCCATTTATGGGAGACATTTATCCCTTAAAACTTAATTTTAACAGATTCTCGGTTGCCATTCTAGTGGAAAAGAAGAAGATAATGTGTGGCAATGCTTTAGCAACACCAT
>NW_026626377.1:0-525 GCF_030028575.1 Malurus melanocephalus
GAAAACCTTATTTTATTCCACTTTTTTTTGTAGAGAACTTTAATTTTTCATGGAGAACCTTGTTTTACTCCACTTTTTTCATGGAAAACCTTATTTTATTCCACTTTTTTCGTGGAAAACCTTCTTTTATTCCACTTTTTTCGTGGAAAACCTTTTTTTAATCCGCTTTTTTCATGACAAACCCCACGTTTCTCGAACCCAGAGGGCTCCACTCACCAGGACAGCAGCGAGTTGAGGAAATCAGGAGTGGTGGGGTCGGGGCTCAGCGGTGGGGACGTGACAAAAGCCGCAGCCTTGGCCCAGTTCTTGCTCCAGTAGTGGGAGCCATCGGTGCCCAGGCTGGCTGTGATGGGCTCCCCGTACACCACGGTGCCTGCGGGACAGGGAGGTGTAAAAAAAATCTCCAAAAATTGGGAGATTCCAGCCTGGGTGCCCGGCTGGAGCATCCTCCTGGGGCAGGATCCACGCTGATTCGATAATTAATGGAAATGTTAGATATTGGTGCTGTGCTGAGCTGGGAGAGGC
>NW_026626377.1:5342-6371 GCF_030028575.1 Malurus melanocephalus
GAGCTGTGAGGAGGAATTTTCCAGAAAGGGATGGGTGAGGCTGATTTGGGGTGTGGCTGCCTCAGGCCAGGCCCTGCTCCCTGGGGTGACACCCTGGACATTGGCACCTCGGGGTGACAGCAGTGAGCAGAGACAAGGGCGGGGTCAGCAGGGGCACCCAAACCCTACAGCACCCTGGGGACACAAAACTGACACCCAAAACCCAACCTGGGGACCCAAAACCCAACCTGGGGACCCAAAATTGACACCCAAAATCCAGCCTGGGAACCAAAATGGGATCGCCCAAACCCCAAACCCAGCCTGGGGACACAAAACTGACACCCAAAACTCAGCCTAGGTACCCAAAACTGACACCCAAACCCTACAGCAACCTGGGGACCCAAACTGACACCCAAAACCCAACCTGAGGACCCAAAATTGACACCCAAAACCCAACCTGGGGACACAAATGGGACCCCCAAACCGCAATACCAGCCTTGGGAACCCAAATGGGATCACCCAAACCCCAAACCCAGCCTGGGCACCCAAAACTGACACCCAAACCCAACCTGGGGACACAAAACTGACACCCAAAACCCAACCTGGGACCCAAAACTGGCACCCAAACCCCAATCCCAGCCTGGGGACACAAATGGGACTCCTAAACCCCCACCCTAACCTGAGCACCCAAAACTGACACCCAACCCCCCACCCCAGCCTGGGGACCCAAAACTGACACCCAAAACCCAGCCTGGGGACCCAAAACTGACACCCAAAACCCAACCTGGAGACACAAAACTGACATCCAAAACCCAACCTGGGGACACAAAACTGACACCCAAAACCCAGCCTGGGGACCCAAAACTGGCACCCAAACCCCAGTCCCACCCTGGGGACCCAAATGGGACCCGGAAACCCCAACCTGGGGACCCAAATGGAATCACCCAAACCCCACCCCAGCCTGGGGACCCAAAACTGACACCCAAACCCCAACCTGGGGACCCAATGGGATCACCCAACCCCCCACGCCACCCTGGGGACACAAATGGG
>NW_026626377.1:8036-9040 GCF_030028575.1 Malurus melanocephalus
CAGTGACCAACCCCACACCTGAACTGACCAACCCTTTCTGAAATCCCATAAAATGGACAAATTCCACTCTGAAATCTCAAAAAGGGGATAAAATTCATTTTGAGAAACCCACAAAGGGGGCGAAATCCACTGTGAAATGCCACAAAGGGGATAAAACACACTCTGAAATCCCATAAAAGGGACAAACCTCGCTCTGAAATCCCGAAAACAGGACAAACCCCACTCTGAAATCCCACAAAGAGGACAAACCCCGCTCTGAAATCCCAAAAAGGGGATAAAATTCATTTTGAGATCCCACAAAGGGGAGAAAACACACTCTGAAATCCCGAAAAGGGGACAAAACACACTCTGAAATCCCACAGAGGACAAACCCCGCTCTGAAATCCCGAAAACAGGAGAAACCCCACTCTGAAATCCCAAAAAGGGAATAAAATTCATTTTGAGATCCCACAAATGGGATAAAACACACTCTGAAATCCCACAAAGAGGACAAACTCCACTCTGAAATCCCAAAAAAGGGGACAAACCCCACTCTGAAATCCCAAAAACAGGACAAACCCACTCTGAAATCTCAAAAAGGGGATAAACCCCACTCCGAAATCCCAGAAAAAGGATAAACCCGACTCTGAAATCCTGAAAACAGGACAAACCCACTCTGAAATCCCACAAAGAAGACAAACCCCACTCTGAAATCCCAAAAACAGGATAAACCCACTCTGAAATCCCGAAAAGGGGACAAAACCCACTCTGAAATCCCACAAAAATGATAAACCCCACTCTGAAATCCCAAAAAGGAGACAAACCCCACTCTGAAATCCCACAAAAAGGATAAAATCCACCGCACTCCTCTCCCACACCCCCGACACGGCCATGCCACGTTCCCAAAATCCCGCCCGGATCCCCCTCAGCAAAGCAGGAACCTCAGAGGGACAATTTTGGGATTTTGGGATGGGATTTCCCCCAAAAACATCCACCCCACCCCATACCTCAGCAATGATGTCCCC
>NW_026626378.1:0-1238 GCF_030028575.1 Malurus melanocephalus
AAAAACCCCAAAAATCCCGATTTGTGACCCCAAAAACCCCAAAAATCCCAATTCCTGACCCCAAAAACCCAAAACACCCAGAATGGCCTCAAAAATCCCAAAAATCCCAATTTGTGACCCCAAAAACACCAAAAATCCCCATTCCCGACCCCAAAAACTCCAAAAATCCCAGAACGGACCCAAAAAACCCAAAAAAATCCCGAACCCGACCCCAAAAACCCCCAAAATCCCAATCTCTAACCCCAAAAACCCCAGAACAGCCCCAAAAACCCCAAAAATACCAATCCCGACCCCAAAACCCCCACAATGGACCCAAAAATCCCCATTCCTGACCCCAAAAACCCAAAAATCCCAATCCCGACCCCAAAAATCCCAAAAATCCCATTCCCGACCCCAAAAACCCCAGAACGGCCCCAAATCCCGATTAATTCCCAATTTTTCATTCCCAATTCCCCATTCCATATCAAATAGATATCAAATTGATATAAAATAGATATAACATAAATATTAAATAGATATCAAATTGATATAAAATTAATAGATATCAAATAGATATCAAATAGATATTAAATAGATATCAAATAGATATAAAATAGATAGTAAATTGATATCAAATTGATATCAAATTGATATCAAATTGATATAAAATAGATATCAAATTGATATCAGATTGATATCAAATAGATATAAAATAGATAAAAAATAGATAAAAAAAGATATAGAATTGATATCAAATTGATATCAAATTGATATCAAATTGATATCAAATAGATATAAAATAGATAAAAAATATAGAATTGATATCAAATTGATATCAAATAGATATAAAATAGATATCAAATAGATATCAAATTGATATAAAATTGAGATAAAATTAATAGATATAAAATAGATATCAAATAGATATCAAAATGATATCAAAATGATATCAAATTGATATCAAATTGATATCAAAATAGATATCAAATTGATATCGAAATGATATCAAATAGATATCAAATTGGTATCAAATTGATATCAAAATGATATCAAATTGATATCAAATATAGGTGAAAAGTGTAAAATAGATCGGAAATGTGTCCAATATCTATAATGGATTCAGTTTTTATAATTTATTAAATTATAATGGATTAAATTATATAATGTATTAAATTAAAATGTATTAAATTATAATGGATTTAATATCTACAATGTACTTAATGTCTATAATGTATTCAATTTTTATAATGTATTAAATT
>NW_026626378.1:2178-4366 GCF_030028575.1 Malurus melanocephalus
TAGTCTATAGAATGGATTTAATGTATAGAATGAATTGAATATCTATATTGTATTAAACTGAATATATCGCACATATAGAATGTATTTAATATCTATAATGTATCCAATATCTATAATGTATTAAATGGAGTGTATCGCACATATAGAATGGATTAATATCTATAATGTATCCAATATCTATAATGTATTAAATGGAGTGTATCGCACATATAGAATGGATTTAATGTATAGAATGGGTTTAATGTATAGAATGCATTGAATATCTATAATGTGTTAAATAGAGTGCATTGCACATATAGAATGGATTAATATCGATAATGTATCCAATATAGAATGTATCCAATATTTATAATGCATCTGACATAGAATGTATCCAATCTATAATGTATCCAATATTTATAATGCATTTAATATCTATAATGTATCCAATATCTATATTGTATTAAATAGAGTGTATTACACATATAGAAAGGATTTAATATCTATAATGTATCCCATATATAAAGTATCCAATCCCTATAATGAATTAATATCTATAATGTATTTAATATCTATAATGAATCCAATATCTATAATGTATTAAATAGAATGCATTGCACATAGAGATTAATTTAATATCTAGAATGCATCCAATCTATAATGTATCCAATATTTATAATGTATTTAATATCTATAATGTGTACAGTATCTATAATGCAGTAAATAGAATAAATTCCACATATAGAATGGATTTAATACCTATATTTTATCCCATATATAAAGTATCCAATATTTATAATGTATTTAATACCTATAATGTATGCAATATCTATAGTGTATTAAATATAACATATTGCACATATAGAATGTATTTTATATCTATAATGGATCCAATCTATAAAGTATCCAATAGCTATAATGAATTAATATCTATAATGTATTTAATATCTAGAATGTGTCTAATATCTATACTGTGTTAAATAAAATGCATTGCACATATAGGATGGATTTAATATCTATATTTTATCCCATTTATAAAATATCCAATATTTATAATAAATCCAATCTATAAAGTATCCAATAACTATAATGTATTTACTATCTATAATGTATTTAATACCTATAATGTATTTAATATCAATAATGTATTTAATATCTATAATGTATTAAATAAAATGCATTGCATGTATAGAATGGATTTAAAAACTATAATGGATCCAATCTATAATGTATCCAATATTTATAATGAATTAATATCTATAATGTATTTAACATCTATAATGTATCCAATATTTATAATGAATTAATATCTATAATGTATTTAATATCTATAATGTATTAAATAGAATATATTGCACGTATAGAATGGATTTTAAACCTATAATGTATCCAATTTATAAAGTATTTATATATTTATATCCAATATTTATAATGGATTTAATACCTATAATTTATCCAATTATATCTATAATTTATTAAATTGAATAAATTGCACGTATAGAATGGATTTAAAATCTATATTTTATCCAATTTATAAAGTATCCAATATTTATAATAAATCCAATATATAAAGTATCCAATCCCTATAATGAATTAATATCTATAATGTATTTAATATCTATAATGTATTTAACATCTATAATGTATTAAATAGAATATATTGCACATATAGAATGGATTTAAAATCTATAATGTATCCAATTTATAAAATATTTATATATTTATATCCAATATTTATAATGGATTTAATACCTATAATTTATCCAATTATATCTATAATTGATTAAATTAATTAAATTGCACGTATAGAATGCATTTAAAATTTATATTTTATCCCATATATAAAATATCCAATATTTATAATAAATGCAATATTTAAAGTATCCAATATTTATAATGTATTAATATATAAAGTATACAAAATCTATAATTTATTAATATTTACAATGTATTTAATATCTGTAATGTATTAATATCTATAATGTATTTAATATCTATAATTTATTAATATTTATAATGTATTTATATCTATAATGCATCCAATCTATAAAGAATCCAATATCGAAAACATTTCCAATCTATAAAATATTTATTAAAAAATCTATAAAATATCCAAAAATATAAAAATGTATCCAATCTCTATAAAATATCCAATATCTATAAAATATCCAATATCTATAATATATCCATATATAATCAATACCCACAA
>NW_026626378.1:5281-6958 GCF_030028575.1 Malurus melanocephalus
GGGACACGAACGGGATCGGGAGAATGACGGAAAAAGCCGAATCCCGGGATCGGGACACGAACGGGATCGGGACAATGCCGGAAAAAGCCGAATCCCGGGATCGGGACACGAACGGGATCGGGACACGAACGGGATCGGGAGAATGCCGGAAAAAGCCGAATCCCGGGATCGGAACACGAACGGGATCGGGAGAATGCCGGAAAATGCCGAATCTCGGGATCGGGACACGAACGGGATCGGGAGAATGACGGAAAAAGCCGAATCTCGGGATCGGGACACGAACGGGATCGGGAGAATGACGGAAAAAGCCGAATCTCGGGAGCGCCGCAATCCCTAAATTTCAGCGGCCGGGATCGGGATAAACTCGGGAAAAGCCGAATCCCGGGAAGAGCCGAATGCCGGAAAAAGCCGAATGCGGGGAGCGCCGCAATCCCCAAATTTCGGCTGTCGGGATCGGGATATTCCCGGGATCGGGACAATCCCGGGATCAGGAGCTCCACAATCCCAAATTTCGGCAGCCGGGATCGGGACAATCCCGAAAAATGCCGAATGCCGGGAAAAGCCGAATCCCGGAAAAAGCCGAATCCCGAGAAAAGCCGAATCCCGAGAAAAGCCGAAACCCGGGAGCGCCGCAATCCCGATTTCCGGCGGTCCAGTATCGGGAAAATCCCAAATTCCGGCGGCCGCGATCGGGATAATCCCGGGAAAAGCCGAATCCCGGGAAAAGCCGAATCCCGGGAAAAGCCGAATCCTGGGAGCGCCGCAATCCCCAAATTTCGGCGGCCCAGGAGCGGCAAAATCCCAAATTTCGGGTGCCGGGATTGGGACAATCCCAGGATCGGGACAATCCCAAATCCCGCCGGTCCAGGAGCGGCAAAATCCCGGGATCGGGAGCTCCACAATCCCCAAATTCCGGCGGTCGGGATCGGGAAAATCCCGGGACACGGAGATTCCCGGGAAGAGCCGAACCCCGGGAAAAGCCCGGAAAAAGCCGAATTCCGGAAAAAGCCGAATCCCGGAAAAAGCTGAATCCCGGGAAGAGCCGAATCCCGAGAAAAGCCGAATCCCGGAAAAAGCCGAATCCCGAGAAAAGCCGAATCCCGGGAAAAGCCGAATCCCGGGAAAAGCCGAATCCCGGAAAAAGCCGAATCCCGAGAAAAGCCGAATCCCGGAAAAAGCCGAATCCCGAGAAAAGCCGAATCCCGGGAAAAAGCCGAATCCCGGAAAAACCGAATCCCGGAAAAAGCCGAATTCCGGGAAAAGCCGAATCCCGGGAGCGTCCCGATCCCAAATTCCTAAAATTCCGATCCCAAATCCCGATCCCAAAATCCCAAGATTCCGATCCCAAAATCCCAAAATCCCGATCCCAAAATCCCAAAATCCCGATCCCAAAATCCCAAAATCCCGATCCCAAATCCCGAATCCCGATCCCAAAATCCCAAAATTCCGATCCCAAAATCCCGAATCCCGATCCCAAAATCCCAAAATCCCGATCCCAAAATCCCAAAATTCCGATCCCAAAATCCCAAATCCCTTTCCCAAAATTCCCGCGGTGATTTTTTTTTTCCCGGGAATTTTCACTTCTGGCGGGAAAAACGGCGCGGGAAAAAAATCGGAGGAGAATTTTGGGATTTTGGGGTTTTGGGGATTTTGGGGTGGAATTTTGGGATTTTGGGG
>NW_026626379.1:0-670 GCF_030028575.1 Malurus melanocephalus
GGGAGGCCGTGTGGGCTCCGGTGGCATTGGGGGAGTGGCGGCGCAGGCGGAGTAAAGGCAGGYGGCTCGCCCGGAGCACGGCGGGGGTGGAAAAAAAAATCTTAAAAAAAACGTTATTCTGGTAGGACCTGATGGTGAGAAATAAAGGACTACGATTTAGGGGACCGGTACCTCTCCGGGGCAGAGGTGCCCTCGAGTGTCCAGCCTGAGCCASCTGTCTGGTGTCCTGAGGGCCCGGGGTGCCCACTTTTGTCCCCACTTCCCTCCCAGCTATTGCAAAGCCAATATCACACAATGCAGCTCAGATTCAGTCATCGGTAGTTATTCAGTATCCCTGTCCCAACATCCCACTGGGCAGAAAACCAGTTCAAGCTGATCCTGTGYTCACATTGTCACTTATTTCCACTTCACTTGTGCAAGTCGAGAGGAGAGCAAGAGGCCAAAAGCCTATTGAGAGGCCACACAGGCTCAGATCAGACCTGTAATTTTTACAGTCCCCCCCCTGCCAGTTCCTCTGGGAAAGCATGGGGGTGSCACCGATGCTGARGGCAGTAATTCCCTGCCGATTKGAAGCGCACACAATCCAAATAACAAATATGAGGAGCCAGCRYTTCTCAAAGGAACTTCAAATCCGGGATGCTGCAGTCCCTCTCCTCCCCTTTTTCAGGCC
>NW_026626379.1:3596-4609 GCF_030028575.1 Malurus melanocephalus
AAACCCAGTGACAGCCTTACAGAGACACAGTCTCCCCCCTTGGTGAAGTTACAGTCCTGTTGGCAGAGACGCTGTTGGCTCCTGGCTGGGCAGGGAGGGTGCGACAATTCTCCGGAGGCTGCAGGGGACGTGGTGGCGTGGGTCCCGGCTKSCTCAGATCTCCCGCGGCGCCAATGATTGATACAAAATGGCAGAGGTGGATGGAGAAAAGTTTCTCTGCAAAACTCACAGCGGAAAACGTCGATGCGGGTGCTCCTCTGGACAGCAAGAAAACCCAGGACAGCAAAGAGACGAGCAGGAATCCTGCGGCTGCGAGACGGGATGGAGCAGAGTCCACCCCCGAAGCTGGGATCCCCGGCAAGGCACAGGAGAGAAAACCACGGTGCAGCAAGCAGGAACCCAATGAGCAGGGGTACTGGTCTCCGCAGAAAAGAAAGCAGGCCAGCTTTCTCCATAGCAGCCAGCAAGCAGAAGAACCTCCTCTCAGCGAAGCAGCAAAAACAGACGGCCAAACCCCCCCCCATCATACAAAAAAAACTCTCTCCGAGTGCTTGGCCAGACCGTTAGGGTGTGGCATAGGTATCATTGTCGTTGTTAATCACCCAGCCATTAAAAGGATGACCGGCAATTAATGTATCCCAGCAACAAATGGGAAAGAAAAAAATTCCCAAAGAAAGGAAACAAAAGGAGAAGAATTTTAACCCACAACACAGTGTCACCCCCACCCTGGGGGACACAAAGCAGCCACCAGTGGGGCCCAGGGCCGGGTGATGCCATGCCAGCCCCACAGAGAGCTGAGGGTTTTATTGCAGGGATCGGCCGATGCAGCAGCAGGAAGGGCGCTGTGATGGGGACAGGAATGGGGATGGTGATGGTGACAGAACGAGGCAGTTGTGCATGGCTCGGTGTGGCGCCTGGGGCATGGTGTGGACCATGGTTTGAAGTGTGGTGTGGGACATGGCACAGGACATAGGGCATGCTGTGGGCTGGGACATGATCTTGGAACATGGCAC
>NW_026626379.1:5998-7217 GCF_030028575.1 Malurus melanocephalus
AACCACCCTTTGTGCGGTGATAACTCCTGTTTAGGGGGTGACACCCCCCTTTGTGCAGTGACAACCCCATTCAGAGGGTGACATTCCCTGCCCATACCCAAACAGCACTCGCTGAACTGCTGCGGTGCCCAATTAGTGTGTCCCTATGTCTCTCAGGAGCTGCCAGGTGGACATCAACACCCACAGCACCCCCAAAACCTCTTTTTGTCCTTCTCCAGCGGTCCCGGCCCTGCCAGCACCCCAAAATCCCAGTGCCGGTAACCACTGAGGGGTCTCCCCATTGCCAAGCCATTGCTGATCCCACGGCAGCCTCGGAGCAGCTTGGCCAGCAGGAGGGGCTCCTGGGCCAGCCATGCCCCTAGGGCCACCCCATTCATAGCCCCGGTGGCCACAGCATCAGGGACAGGGGGTGGGAGGCTCTGCCAGGTATAATTTCGGGAGTTGTTCACGTTGTCCAAGCAGCTGCTGTATCCCAGCATAGTCCCATTGTTGTCACTGGGAAAGATGTCCCAAAAGCAATGGAGACAGCGAAGAGAGGRTCAGCGACGGGGGGGCTGAAGTTGGGGAGGGGTCACCCAAAAATGCATCAAAGTCAGGAGGAGGGGACCCAAAACTGGGGGAAAAGGACCCCAAATGGGAAAGGGACTCAAAATCTGAACAATGCACCTAAAACAGGAAAAAGGACCCCAAATGGGGGGAAAAGACCCAAAAGAAGGGGAAGGAATCCAAAACAGGGTTAAAGGACCCAAAAGAAGGGGAAAGGACCCACAACAGGGTTAAAGGRCWCTAAAGAAGGGGGAAGGATCCAAAACCAGATGTCAAAAGGTGTTGTGGGATGTTGTGAGGTGTTGTGGGGTGTTGTAGTGTATCCCTACCTGTGCCAGGACAGGTGCAGATACTCATGGCCAGGAATAGCCATGGGACACTGGGACATCCTGCAGGACACAGGAACACCCTGCAGCACACTGGGACACCCTACAGGACATGGGGACACCCTGCGGACACTGGGACACTCTGCAGGACACAGGAACACCCTGCAGGACATGGGCATATCCCATGGGACACTGCGGGGACTTTGGCCCCACCAGAGATGGGGGGCAGGGGACATACGGGGAGGGACAGAGAGACTCAGAGGGGACAGGGTCACACGAGAGAGATGGGGAAAGGGACTCATGTGGAGGTACACACACAGGGAGATGGGGACACATGGAGGGGAGGG
>NW_026626380.1:0-7347 GCF_030028575.1 Malurus melanocephalus
TAACACAAGCTCTGCAACCTGCCATGCTCCAGGCCCTAAGGAAGAGCTGGATATCCTCACATTCATCCAAGCTGAGGCAGTATTCCCATTTCTCAGACTCTCTGTTCAGCTTCCAGGACTCACGTCAGGAAATCGATGGCTGTTCCCACATACAAATTCCCAAGGTAGCACTGTTCCTCTCCCCCCTCCTCCTTTACCCGTTTTATAGCAATAGCCCTGCCTAGGACTCAAAAGGAGCCTCCCAGGTGCCTCCTGAGACAGAAATCGTTCCAGGTGGGTCAGGAAATAAAGATAAATAAACTCGTCCCTTTGGGGATAAGAAATTGTCTTCCTCCCCATTTTCCCTATTCTCTCCTGTTTCTTGTTCCTAAGGCAAAACACACAGATCAGGTGGGCTCAGGGGGGGAATGTTAAGTCCAAAACCAAGCAAAACTTGTTTTCCCCTCGGTTTCCATCAGGACTGTTCAGTTTTCCCCACTGACCCTCGGCCGTAGCCGCAGGAGCAGCTTCTCTCTGCGCCCCAMGGCAGTGGGGACAGGGACACCCAGCCCGCTGCTTCCCGGGAAACGCAGCTCAGCCCATCCCATAACACCTTGTCATGGCAGCTGGGAACGCGGCACGAGATATGTTCCGTGAAACTCGATCCCAGAGAGCCTCAAGTCCCGGGACAAACTCGTCCCCCACAGCACTTGGGTCCCAGCCATCGGTGCCAAAAGGACGCGCGTCCCCCGCGGGTCCCACCCGACCCAGGTGACGCCCGCGCCGCGCTCTCTTCCCTTCGCTCACCTGCGGCCACCGTTCGCTCCTTCCCAGCGCTGCCGCCCGAGCCAAGCGGATTTTCGCCATCGCTGGCTCAGGACAGCTCGTTCCTGGCTCAGCTGCCCCGGCACGGCAGGAGCAGGGCGGCAGCAGGACAGCGAGCTCCGTGCTGCGCCCCGCGGGAAGTGGGCAGAGCAGAACCGCAGCCTCCGGTGCCGCACCTGAGCCGGGGCTCCGCCCTGCCGGACCGTCTGCGCCGCCGCCGTGCCGCCCCTTCCGAGGGCAGCAGCTGTGTAGAGCTGGGACAATGACACAAAAATGTAAAGAAACTCTGAGCCATGCTGTGATCAGACCCCATAGGGGTGGTTTATTGGAAGTGCCAGATAGGAATAACAGGAATCGCTGCATTCCCTGGCCCTTAGCTTGGTCCCACCTGCCSACACCACTGCCCTTGGGAAGTGCTGCTCTTCCCAGCTGGAAAGCCAAAAAACACTTTTCCCTTTGTCTCTTAAAACTCTCCTCTGAAAACCTCCATTCTGCCTTGTTTCTCCTCCAACAGTGTCCTTTCTCCTGCCATCTCTCCAGTTCCTCCTCGAGCGTGCAGCTCTGCTGCTCCCTGGCACTTTGGTAACTAATATAATTGATGCTGAGCCTGGCTGGGCCAGCCAGAGTGGCCAGAGGGCTCAGTCCCCAGCTGGCCAAGCTAACGCCACGGCACGCTGCAGCTGCTCGTAGGACMCGAACATCACCACATTCCAGGAGCCCAGCCGCAGGAAGGACGGGACGAAGCTGTGCAGGGAAAAGTGGTGCTGAAGGGTACATGATGGGAACATCCCCATCCCCACATACCCATCCCCATCCCCAGAGCCCAGCACGTGGTTTGGCATATTTGGGGTCCAGTCCTACAGGTCCACGGGGTCATCGCAGGTTTGGGGGTGCTCAGCGGGTGTCCCTGACTCACCCCTTGTAGAGGCCAGCAGGGCCATCCTGCACGAGCAGGGCCAGCAGGCAGCTCAGGACATTGCGGTACTGCCCGGGGCTGGCGTTCATGTAGCGTGTCTTGACCACATCCACTGGCGATGCCACCACTGTGGCACAGAAACCGGCGCCAAAGGCAGCCACGAAGTGGCACGGGAGGTTGTCTAAACGGGGGAGGGGGAAGAGCTGGGGGTTAGGTGCTGCGGGAACAGGGATGRCACCTGGGCACATCCCCCCGTGCCATCCTCACCTGTCATGAGCTGTGCCCGCAGCAGCGCTTCCTTGAGGAGGTCGTAGGTGACGAGCTCCCCGCAGTTGATGATGACATTGCGGGCGATGTTGGGCAGCATCCCTGGGCAGAGGGCGGTGGCAGTGGAAATGCTGGTCCAGTCCTGGAGCACTCTGGGCAGCTGCCCCAGCCCTGCTGTCCCCATCCCTCTTCCCCATTTCTATTCCCGCCCCACCCCTTTCCCACGCCCATCCCTGCCCGCTCCTACCTCTCCAGAGCCCGCGGATGCCCTCCTCCCTGGCGATGGTGCGAGAGGCATACACGGTGCCGCTGTAGCAGCGGGCACCGCCCGACAGTGCCCTGCTGGCCTGGAACCGGACCTTGACTACGTCGGTGGGCTGGGCACAGGCCACGGCCACAGCCCCCGTGGTGCAGCCAGCCAGGAGTCGTGCAGCCAGGCTTGTGTCTGGATGGGGCAGATATTGAGACTCTTGTGCCTGCAGGGATGCCCCACAAGTGAGTGGCCTGTGGTCCTTCAAAGAGGGTCATCTCGGGGTTGTGCCCACCAGGGTGAGTTTCTCCCTCTGGGAGAGGGCTGTACATCGGGAAGGGGTGCACAGGGGTGTCTGGGCTTTGTGGACACTCACGCTCAGCACTCTTAGGGGTGTAGAACTCCTTCACAGAATCATACAGCCCGATGCTGATGGAGCTGAAGCCCATCTGGCGCTGCAGCCCAGCCACCAGCCCGCTGTAGAGGCTGCAGGCTCCCTCCATCCTCACCACGGTGCTCAGTGTCCCCAAAACACCCCGGTACTCCCCAGAGTTGGTGGTCTTGGGGATCTTCACCTCACCTTGTATCTGTGGGGTGCCAAGCATGTCACGCCACCTTCTGCTCTCCCCAGGCGCCACCAATAGAGCTGGCATGGGGAGTCCCACCTTGTGTCACAGGCCTCTGCCCACAAGGTTTTGGGGTGTGGGAGATCGTACCTGCAGCCGCACTTTGGCCGTGTCCAGAGGGAAGGTGAACAGGTCAGCGATGCAGCCGGCCATCCCCGCACTGACAAACTTCATGGTGGCCGTCGGGGGAACCTCAGGGGGCTTCAGACCCACCATGGTGGCAGAGGAGCTGGAAGGAGAGAAGGGCTTTGTGGAGGAGCCGGGATGGTGCATCAGGACAGAGTTTCACGTGGGTGTCCTATTCGCTGGCAGAAGTGATGACGTGCCATGGTGGCTCTTGATGGCTTCAGAAAAACCCAAAAATCTCATCCTTCCCTGTTTCCTCGCTTCTTTCCCAGGGAAACTGAGGCACAGGGCTTGTTCAGCATGGGATTCACCAGTTCCCACCATTCCTTATCCCACCCCAGCCATAACAGGGGTACTGGGTGAGATTATCTCCCCCCGAGTGACCTTCCCCGAGCCGTGTCCCTCCGTGGCCTCACCGTAGGGACCTCGGCACAGTGTCTCAGCTGCTGCCTTGCACAGGCAGTGCCCTGAGCCCTTTCCCTGGCCCCACCCTTTCATAGCACCCAGTGGGTCATGCCAGTGGCCACGGATCCGGTGACAGCAAAACAGTGTTCCCCCGGTGGCATTTGAGCTGATGGAACTGGGTCACCTGGCACCTGGCATGAGGTGGCTGTTTCAGCCCTCTGTCCCCCCCCAGGGCTCAGGCAAGGGGAGGGGGTTCCTGCCCACACCTCCTGCACTGGACTGGGGAGGAATGTCGGTTTTCACCCCMAAACCACTCTGGGAAGGATGAGATGCAGAAAACCTTCACCCCAAGGCTTTACAAGCGAGTGCCCTGGCGGCAGCGCAGCGCCCAGCTCTGTGCAGGGCAGGTCGGATCCCTTTGCCCAGCAGACCACGGGGCCACAATCCATCCCAGAGAGCTGCCCAGCTGCCAGCGGGATTGGCTCTGCCCGGGGGAACGTGTTCCCCAGGCTCACGTGGAGCAGAGCTGGGGAGCACCTTGGGGTGAAATCCACCACCAAAGCTGTGACGCCCTCCGGAGCGTGGCAGAGCCCTGGGGCTGCCGGGAGGGACTGCGAGAGACTCGTTTACCTCATGCCCGAGATAAACCCAGGGGTCAGTGCTGTCACCTCCTCTGTCACAGCCATCCCAGCCCAGCTGGGATCCTACCCGAGTATTTTGGGGCTGCTACCAGGAGAAAGCAGCCTGCACGTCACTGCTGTCCTTCCAGGGGACACGGGGTGCCTTTGCCTTCCATYCCCACCCAGCAAGGGCAGGGAGAAGAACCACAGTCACAGGGCAAGTTGTGCCAGCAGTGACTTACGCACTCAGGCTGTCCCCTGGGAAAAACAACACTGCAGAAGTGGGAGAAAAAAGGGATGCTGATCCTTTGGCTGCTGAAATCCTGAATTCCATGCATGGTYGGAAAAGCAGCTCAGAATGGAAGCCACTCATCCCACATGGGCTGTGCTGCACAGTGATACAGAATTCCTCAGCAAAGCAGTGACCTTTCCACGTGCTCCTGGACATCCCAGCTCCCAGCAGCACTTCTCACACTTGGAAGCTCATGTGGGAGAGATTCCTGTCTCCTGTCGAGGAAAGGTTCCTGCCCTGGCACAGGGACACTTCGCACAGGCTGACGAGAAACCAGGGGAATTTTATTGAAACAAGCACTGAAGGGAGCAGTACAAAAATAACTGAGCTCTGCTGGCATCAAAGTCTGTTCTCTGAAAGGTGTACAAAAATAATATAAACGTCTCCTCTTTCTAGTCACCTCCTTTTGCACACACACCAGATTTTACAGTGCCCTTGGCCTGCGTTCACACAAGCACTTTGGGTACCTGTAGAAACAGAGAATTGTGCTGCCCACCAACCTTTTTTGAAAGCGCCATTTCACAGGAAAAAGTCCTAAAACTGGACTACCTGGAGAGCAGATAACAGGTTGTGGATTACCCACAGGGGTGCTACTCACTGGGGACCTGCCCCTGCAAAATGCAGCTCCCTGTGGGTGACCATAGGCTTTAAGCCCTTCTAAATAGGGGACTTTAATTAATGGACCAATTAGGCAAACTAAAACCAGAGCCTGAAAGCTGTGGCTTCCACCTCCCCTGTGCTGGAGGACTCAGCCTTTGCCATGGCTTAGGAAGCTCTGCTGTGGATTGTCTCTTGCCAACACTATTCCTTCTTGGAGATCTGAGCAGAAAAGATCCTGGCAATTCTTCTGGCTTCTTCTTCCGAGAGGTCAGGGATGGGCCTGGGGAGATTTGGCCTTCTGTAGGGAATGCCTTGGGGCACTGCTGCACTCCTGCTCTGTGGAGAGAAGGGACAAGGTGTGAGAGCTCTGCCCTGAGCTTGGTTTCAGCTCATGGCAAAGCACAGCAGCAGGTGACAAGCTGTATGCACAGAAAAAGAACCCAATGAGAAAGAGAAAGATCCAAAGCCAGGAATGGGGCTCTGGTGTGTGAATTCTCAACTTGTGGGCATCCACCCTCAGCCAAGGTCTCCCTTTATGAAGCCAAAGCAATGGCAGTGGTGTAGACACTTCCAGGGACCTCACCTGAAAGCCTTTTGGCTTTCAATTATTATTTTACTTTATATTTTGCAGAACCCCTGAGACCAAATATCCTCACAGTGGAGAGGAAATGCTCTGTCACAACAAAACTGAGCCAGCTGACAGGACAAGGCAGGGATTTGGTTTAAACTAAGAGAGGAGTGATTTAGATTAGATATTAGGAAGAAATTCTTCCCCATGAGGGTGGTGAGGCCCTGGCACAAGCTGCCCAGAGAAGCTGTGGCTGCCCCTGGATCCCTGCAAGTGTCCAAGGCCAGGTTGGACAGGGCTTGGAGCAACCTGGGGTAGTGGAAGGTGTCCCTGCCCATGGCAGGGGGTTGGAATGAGATGAGCTTTAAGGTCGGTTCCCACCTTAAAATTTTTGGAAAAAAAAGCTTTGGAAGTGATTGACTGGAGAGCAGCTGGCACAGCTGCTGCAGGTGCTTTCAGAGTACTTCCTTTGCAAGAAAGATCTAATGCCTCAAAAGCAAATGGCTCAGCTATCATCTTGAAAACACTTCTAACCCTTTTAAATGCATTATCTTTTCCTTTAAGAGGTGATCTTGATCACTGGGAGTCTCAAAAATGCTTTGCACAAGGGGAACAGTCTCTGCCAAAGACAGTTCAGGTAATTACATCTATTAGCAACTGCAGAGCTCCCTGGGAACAGTCAAATTCAGGCTGCATGGAGCTCTGAGCAACCTGACCTGCTGGAAGCTGGCCCTGCTCATTGCAGGGAGGTTTTTGTGAGTCTCAACCCAAAGTATTCCATTATTCTATGAATATTTCTTTTCCTGTGCTAAACTTAAGGAGACTTCTGCACCAGCATTCAGTCCTTGTAATCACACCTGCTGTCCTTACCCGACTTGGTGCTCTGATGGTAGACAGAGAACACAATGCTGGCAGACTGCAAGAGCTCCCCCAGAGAAGAGGCTTCTCCACTGCTTTTCTGAATGATGAGATGACAAAGAAAGCCCATGTGTTGCTCAAACTCTGGGCAGAAAGTACAGGGCACAACTCTTGTGCTGTGTGTCTGTGCCTGGGGCAGGAAGGGCAGCAGCACACACACGTAAGTGTTCACTCCCACCCCTGAGAAGTACTGCACAGAGGGCTTCTTCTGGGCCACAGCTCTTCACTTCACATGGGAAAAAAGAGAAAAGAAGGAAGAGAATGAATCTAATGTATGAGGAATCTAGGAACCAACATGATAAAGTAAAGCTGAAAAGGTGGGACTAACAGTGAATGAAGTCAAAATGGATGTGGGTTCTGGCTGCATAGCATTTTCATATTTTCTTTCCACCTGAACATACTAGGAACAGATATCAAATGGTGAGAGGAACTCACAAGGTCCCTCACAGGTGGCTGTGCTTTTATCTGAGAAAGTACTCAGCACTTTCAAGAATATACTGTACTGTTGAATAACTTCCCTTAGAACCTGCTCCAGAAAGAAGCCAAAGGCCAAGCCAAATTATTTTTACAGATCAGGACTGACCAGCAAAAGCAGGTGAAATTAACAARYGGAGTAATTTACAAGTAAACCAGACCCAGATATTACTCAGGTCATACACATGAAGGATGAGGAGTSATTCCATTCCCTTGACTTCTCCAAGAACCAGTGATCCTCCTTCAGGGTCTACTTGAATTAAGATAGATCAGGAGCTCACAGCAACACTGAGAGAGGGTCAGACCACAGCTCTAGAATAACAGGAGCCATCCTTCTCTGATGGAATTGACTCCCTCTATTCTAGCCCTTTCCTAACTCTTGAAAATCACATGTTCTGGAACTACGTCCAGCTGATACCATGCAATTGGAGCAGAAGCCTTATGGTGGAAGGGGACATGCTTCATTTCCTAGTTAGTTTGT
>NW_026626381.1:0-1138 GCF_030028575.1 Malurus melanocephalus
TCAGATATTGAAGTGATTCAGAAGAAAAATAACTATAAAAATACATGGAAACAATTATCTCAGGGATGACTGGAAACAACACACCCTTCTTGCTCAGGACACCAGTGAGACTGAAATTCCTGGGAGATGGAAGGGTGCAGTGGGGGAGTGGGGAGCAGTTATTCTGTCTTCTCTTTATTCTTTTCTTCTTCCCTGGGCACCTCCAACTGGCCATGACAGTGGTCCTGGACTGAATTGGGATGGTTATTACAACATAAATAAAGAATTGTCATTTCTATTCCTGAGATGAGGGGAAGGAAGACTCACTCTACAACAGGGAGGACAAGACCCTTTCCTCTGAGGAATGATCTGGCTGTTTTTCTGCAATCACTGATGGCAAGGCAAGTAGAGAATCATTTGATTTTTAGTCTAGAATAAGGTGGAGGAATCCACCAGTTTCTTTTGCACTCTGAAAAGCTGTGGTTCCCATGGTAATATCTGGAGATCAGAAAGCTGATTAAGAACCTTCAGCACAGGGATTTCTGCCTGGGTTTCAGTGGAGTATGATATGGAGAAATGCAGCTCCTTTTGAAATTTAAGAAGTGAATTTATTAACAGGCATCAGGTGATTGGTATCCAGAACACAGCAGCTTTTTAACTGTGACTGTTTGACTGCCTGGTTTTAAAGGAACTGAGTGGTTTGAGATAAAATTTCGACACTATTTATCAAATAAGTGTAATTTTTCTGTGTGTGAATCCTTCTGCTCCTGCTTTTATTTTTCCCTTTTTTTTTTTTCATTTTTAATGTTTTTTGTTTTTCTCCCTCAGGGCAAATTCACTTTACTCTACAGCACTTGCAGCTAGGAAATCTCTGTGCAAACAATGCTGTGATTTTGTGGCAAGTCCATGTATACTGATCACTAAAGCACCTTGCAAAGATACCTCAAAGTGTCTCATGTTTAATCCTTCTGACTCAAAGTTGACATTCAAATGGGCAGAGATTGCCAAAGAAAACAGAAGTGAAGAGCTAAATACATGGACTCTCAAAAGAGAGACAAATTGGTTGCATTTGACTGTTCCCTTTCCTTTTCTATTTTCCTCCATTTGTCTGCAACATCCAAAGGTTAATAAAATAATTCTTGCCTTGAAGAAGGGAACA
>NW_026626381.1:3430-5371 GCF_030028575.1 Malurus melanocephalus
AATAGAGCAAGGCAGCTGACCAAACCAATATTCCATGCCACAGAGGATATTTTCTTTTCCATTCTTTGTTCCTGTGCACAGAATTCACTTCATTTTTTTTATTAAACTGTCTTCATCTCGATCTACAAGCTTTTCATCTCATTTTCTCTCCCATCCTGCTGGAGAGGGGCAGTGAGACAGGATCCTGCTGGGCCACTGGCAGCAACCACTGCATGGGTGCAAATAATTAACTTTTATTTTTGTCCATGTTTTTGATAGAGCAGCCTGAACAGACTGAACAGATAGTGTAGTTATTATAGGAGTGCAAAGACACTGTGCATTGGCCAGCTTTGTGCTGTGCCTAAGAGTGAGTTTAGGCTTTGCCAACCACTCACTTCAGAGTCAGACTCAATTGCACCTTGGCAGGATCAGAAATGGCTCGTGCTGTCCTTGATTCAACCTTGGTGCTGCTTTAGGACCAGATTTGGATCATTTTCCTGCAGGCAGATTAACCCCAGGATTCTCCTGTTCTTGCATTATGTGGGGTTTTTTTCTTGGCTTTGTTGTTGTTCCTTATGAAGATCTCTGCTTCTTGAATTAAGTGGTAACATAATTATTTGAGTTTAAATTCCTCAAGAGCTGTAAATAAAGTTGTTGAACTTCATACAAGCATCCAACATATGCACTAAGACAAACACCTCTCCACCTGAAACCTCCTGTTGTGTCCAAATTGCAGCTTAGGTTGTTGATGTTTTCCACTAATTCCTTTCTCTGCAATTTCTGCACTTTATGTGAGCCAAGGAAACAYACCTAATATGCAAAATAATTGTTCCACTAATTAAGGGCTGCAGTCTAATCAATGAATAATGTTAGTTTAGCTGCACGACTGTTAATTTACAGCTAAAATGATGCAGTTATTAGAGCTCATTTGTCAGAATGATAAAATCAGAATTGACACGCACAATCGTTCTCACCCCTCTGCTCTTATCTGAAATCTGAGAGTCTGGGGATATCTCATCATCTCAGGATGACCCATAAGCATCCCAAGTGCTTTGGTAGGAGTGTGATATCAAGGAGGAACTTGATGATGAATTCATGTGGATTCATCTTTGCATGGATGCTGCCAAAAGTCTCTCACTCAATCTTCAGTTCCACCTGATGTCCAAATTTTCTGTACATCATTTGACAGATGTAGGGTGGAGGGGATTGTGGTTCTATGTTATGCATTAAACCACATTTTTAAAGACCATTTTATTTCAATTACAAGGAGCTGGCGGCTGGTGAGCTGTCTGTAGCCACGGACAGCTACTCCCCTCCTACCCCAGAGCTGCAATTCCAGCTTTACACACGGTCCCAGAAACCGCTGTTATTGTTATCCCTTGGTGCAGAGATAAGCAACAGCAAGACTTTTGCTGCACAGCTGCATCCAGCCAAGAAAAAGCTCCCCAAGTCTTGATTTGGCTTTCTTCTGACCTGTCTTGACTCATGTACAGAAGCAAAAGTATAGGTAAAAACTGTAAAGTCACTTTTGGACTTCACTGCACCAAGTGAGTCAGATTGATGAGTACTCAGTTAACACAAAAAACTCTCCAACTGCTGTAGGAGCAGTCAAGGCTGGTCACTCATTAATCCTATTTCAGATGCACAAACGAGTGTCTGGCTCCTGTCCTGTAGCCTCATTCTTCACATTTCATGCATGTCTGTCTATGAGACACACAAGGAGAAGAACAGAGATTGAACTCCAGAACTGCAGCAATCACATCCATTCTACTCACCCCAATGACTGAAAGAGCCCTGCAAGCAAGAGAAATGTTCACATGAGGATGGGAAATGGAAAAGAGAACAGTTTGCTCCAGAATCCAGGTCCAAGGGTACAGAGCCATTATTAACCAGACCTTGCTGCTGCTTTAATGTGGGGCAGGGAGGAGCCAGCCCTTCCTGGATCATCCTCAGGTGTCCATT
>NW_026626381.1:6776-7615 GCF_030028575.1 Malurus melanocephalus
GTGGCCAGGCTGGAAACAGCCCCCATTGCCCAGTGGCCGTGGGTGGCCTCCTGCCCGAGGTCTGGGCAGGGCTTTTTCGCCAACAGCAGCATCTCTTGGAYCCCGTGCAGCCCTGGCTGCACCAGAGGTTGGTGGGTATCTACTGGGACCAGTGGTGGCTGGTGGAKAGGGCAGAGAGCAGCATCCTGCACAGCCTCTGCGTGCACGGYCCAGTGGCAGAGCTCATGGTGCAGAGGCTGCAGCATTTACTGCAGGAGCACACAGGGCCACTGGTCCACAGCGTCATCTGTGTCATTGAGAGCTGGTGCACTGACAGGGCCAGGGGCCTTCTGAGCTCCTGTGCTGCCAGAGATAAGGAGGAAAACCCTGGAGCTGCCTTCTGCTCCTGCAGCCCCAACTCCAGCAGCTCCAACTCCTCCAGCTCCAGCTCCCACAGCCCCAGCTCCTGCAGCCCCAGCTCCTGCAGCTCTAGCTCCAGCAGCTCCTGCAGCTCCAGCTCCAGTCCCAGGTCCTGCAGCCCCAGCTCCTGCAGCCCCAGCTCCAGCTCCTGCAGCTCCAGCAGCTCCAGCTCCAGCAGCCCCAGTTCCAGGAGCCCCAGCTGCACATGGAGTCCAGCTGGACCCCACAATGGTCCCAGCCACCACCCTTGTGTCCCCATCCCCACAGAGCAGGGCCATCCCCAGGAGGTGGCCGCAGGTCCCCCTGCCCAGGGCTCCGGTTGCAGCCCCTCCACTCCCACCCGGGACAGGGGCCGCTTGTCTGGAAGGCTCACAGACCCCTGGGTGCCCCCCAGCCCAGGAAGAAACCCCATCGGCAGCACAAAGAGGGCTGGAGCAAAC
>NW_026626382.1:0-1545 GCF_030028575.1 Malurus melanocephalus
GAAACCTGAACAGAGAGAGGGAAATGGGCAGGGAGAGAAACCTGGGCAGACAGAGGGATCTGAATGGAGAGAGGAACCGGAATGGAGAGAGGAACCTGGGCAGAGAGAGGAACCTGAACGGAGAGAGAAACCTGAAAGGAGTGAGAGAAACCTGAAAGGAGAGAGAGGAACCGGAAAGGAGAGAGAGGAACCTGAAAAGAGAGAGGAACATGGGCAGAGAGAGAGGAACCTGGGCAGTGAGAGAAACCTGAACGGAGAGAGGGAAATGGGCAGAGAGAGAAACCTGGGCAGGGAGAGAAACCTGAAAGGAGAGAGGAACCTGAATAGGGAGGAACCTGAATGGAGAGAGAGGAACCTGGGCAGAGAGAGGAACATGGGCAGAGAGGAACCTGAACTGAGAGAGGGAAATGGGCAGAGAGAGAAACCTGGGCAGAGAGAGGAATATGGGCAGAGAGAGGAGCCTGAAAGGAGAGAGGAACCTGAACGGAGAGAGAGGAACCTGAGCAGAGAGAAGAACCTGAACAGAGAGAAGAACCGGAATGGAGAGAGAGGAACCTGAAAGGAGAGGGGAACATGGGCAGAGAGAGGGAAATGGGCAGGGAGAGAAACCTGGGCAGGGAGAGGAACCTGAACAGAGAGAGGAACCCGAGCAGAGAGAGGAGCCTGAACAGGGCAGAGAGGAAACTGGACGGGGCACAGAGAGGAGCCCGGACTGAGTAGAGGAGCCCAGATGGGGCAGAGGAAGCCCAGAGTGGCCACCAGGAGTGAGCAAGGAACGGAGCCGCCGCTCGCTCAGCGCTGCCTCCCAAACCCTGCTCCTCTCGTCGGGCATAAAATACAGGCTCCTTAATTGGTGTGTGCTTCTCCAACATGTTTTTAATGAAAAGGCGGCACATAACTCTCGGTTTGTTGGCTGGCAGAGCCCAATTTACAAAAGTGGGAGTGCGAGATAAGAACAGAGTACATCTGCAGCGCAGGCTGTGCAATGAATCACGCCGTGCCAGAGTTGAGCAGAATATAATTGAGTCCAACATCTCTGAGCACTTTCACCATAATTAATGATAATCTGTAACAGAGGAATCTGAGATTCCAGTTCAGAGAACTGTTTAATTAGGCCAAGTAATGAAAGCAGCAGCAGTACAAGAATATGGCCTGCCTCATGATTAATGATTCATGCTACGGAACACAAAAGTGCCGCGCCGTTAACTCCAGCGGGGCTGCGGCGCCCTGGCATTTACAGGATGGGGAAACGCGGCTGGGGCTCGGTGCGGGGCTGGCAGCAGCCCTGCCCCGGCTGTTCTCGGGGGAAGAGTGGCTGTGAAGGGGACAGCAGCCTTTGTTCCAGGGGGCTGGCACTGAAATTGGGGTTCTCCCGGCGTTGGGGAGCGCTCCCTGCTCAGTGAGCGATGTCCTCGCTGGAAAGTTACTCACAGAGCGCTGCTTTCCCTCCGCCCGGGGTTAAACGGGGACAAACTCTGGGCAGGGATGGGCGGGATGGGCTCCAGGGGCAGCTCCGGACACACAGACACAGAACAGCTTCACAGA
>NW_026626382.1:4740-5930 GCF_030028575.1 Malurus melanocephalus
ATTTCAGCATCCTCCCTGCCTGGGGACCCCCTGCCCTGCACCCGAGCCTGCCCTCTGTGCCCCTGGCACACACAGGCTCCAGCTCCATCCCAGTCCTGAGAACATCGGGGGGTCAGGGAGGGGATGTGACAGCGATCAGGGGAGTCAGGGATGGAATCACAACCCCCTGAGCTGGGAGAGACCCCCAGGATCACGGATCAAACCCCTGGCTCTGCACAGACACCCCAAAATCCCACTCTGAGCATCCCTGGCAGCGCTGTCCAAATGCTCCCAGAGCTCTGGCAGCCTCGGGAATGTCCCCATTCCCTGGGGACAGCAGAACCTATCCCTGAAATCCATCCCAAACCCTCTGGGGACAGCAGAACCTATCCCTGAAATCCATCCCAAACCTTCTGGGGACAACAGAACCTATCCCTGAAATCCATCCCAAACCCTCTGGGGACACCAAAACCTATCCCTGAAATCCATCCCAAACCCTCTGGGGACAGCAGAACCTATCCCTGAAATCCATCCCAACCCCTCTGGGCAGTGCCTGGGGACACCAAAACCTATCCCTGAAAGCCATCCCAAACCTTCTGGAGACACCAAATCCTATCCCTGAAATCCATCCCAAACCCTCTGGGCAGTGCCTGGGGAGAACAGAACCTTTCCCTGAAATCCATCCCAAACCTTCTGGGGACAGCAAAACCTATCCCTGAAATCCATCCCAAACCCTCTGGGGACAGCAGAATCTTTCCCTGAAATCCATCCCAAACCCTCTGGGGACACCAAAACCTATCCCTGAAATCCATCCCAAACCCTCTGGGGACACCAAAACCTATCCCTGAAATCCATCCCAACCCCTCTGGGGACAGCAGAACCTATCCCTGAAATCCATCCCAACCCCTCTGGACAGTGCCTGGGGACAGCAGAACCTTTCCCTGAAATCCATCCCAAACCCTCTCTTCCAGCGAAGAACCAGTGACCACCACAGGATTTTATCAGCGCATTTCCCTGGAGTAGGAAAGCTGAAAGAAAATCTCACCAAAAATGAGAGGAGAGCAGAGATGTTTAAATCATAGCATCAAAAATGGGCATGGCAACTCGTGAAACTTTCATGGGTGCTTTAAAGAGCTCGTAAAGTTTGTGGGGAGATTCCAGAGGCTCTGAGATTCTCAAACACCGCTAGTTTTTTTTTTTTGTTTTTTTTT
>NW_026626382.1:5955-8673 GCF_030028575.1 Malurus melanocephalus
ACGTTAATATTGCAAAACAATAAAGTTAATATTACAAAATTAATAATAACATATAACAAAATTAATAATAACCTCTCCCTTTATTCATGAATAAAGTTGCGGGACTCCTCTGTCTCCTTTTYGGACATAAACCTCTGGTGCTTGTGGATTAATTTTCCTAACAAGGGGTTGGAGCAGCTCCCACATTCCAGAGGTGTTTCCTGCAGAGCCAGGGAGCCKTGGGGACACCAGGATGGGCTGCAGGGAGGGGACAGTGCCACAAACACCAGAAATGGCCCCATCACACACCCAGAGCAGCACAGCCCGGCTCTGTGTCACTCAGCTCACCCTCAGCACCTCCACACTCCTGCCTGGGGCACAGCGGGGTTTMTAAGGAAATTTCTAAGGATTTTCCATTAATGGGAATCCTTCCCGCCTGTTCGCAAAGGCACCAGCGGCTGCTGCTCGTTAAAGCGGGGATCAGCATCACAATGGGTCAGAGAGGAAGCGGCAGCYCCTGGAATCCCCAAATCTGCCTCAATTCCCCGTTCTATCCCTTCTCCTGCATTTCCTTAGGGAATCCCCAGCCCTGGAGGCTTCCAGAGCCCGGTGGATGTGGCACCCGGGCACACGGGGCAGAAAGAGCTTTTTGAACTCTTTGCGGGATTTAAACGCTGTCAGGAGAGGATGATATAAAACCCTGGGGCAGTGTCCGTGCATGGAAAACACCCCAGGAACCACACGGACCTTCCTGGTGTTAGGAAAATTAATCCACAAGCACCAGAGGTTTATGTCCAAAAAGGAGACAGAGGATTCCCGTAACTTTATTCATGAATAAAGGGAGCGGTCATGGGCATTTCCCATGGGGTCTCTCAAATTCATAGAGGACGCAGCCTCCTTTTATCCCAATTTCTCGGCCGCGGTTCCCTCTTTCTTTCCCCATTGCTGAGGTATTGAGAGGTACAGACTCTCCGAAACACCTGATGAATCCCCCTCTTCTCTCATCCATTGCCCCTTTCAATATCCATCTCTGTGTCTCTGCTCAGGCAGTCCATTAACATAGACTGGGGTGAGCCAATCAGTAGAATTCCTATGCAAATCCTTCCTATTGTTTCTTTCTATCTCCCAGTATCAGCCTTATCTCATCCCAGAGTCAGGGTCTGTTTGTAAAGACACTCCCTGCTCATTCCTTTCACTGGGATCCGGCTGGGCTTTTCCAACCCAAACCATTCCATGATTTTATCTCCCTGGTGATGGTTTGGACACCCCTCAGCGGGTATTTCTCACCTGAGCCCATCCAGGAGTGCCCAAACACCGAAATTTYGCGCTTGGCACGAACCCAGGGGGATCCTTACCCCAGAATTCCCAATTTTCCATCCATGGGAATGGTAGGGATGGCCAGGAGCAGCTCCCACCCTCCTCCCTGGCAGCAGAAGCTGCAAATTCACCTGCAGGGARCCAAAAACAGCCCCAGCCATGCCTGGAACTGCAGTTATTGACTGGGCACAATCAATCGCTGCTTTTATTAATCATCTTCAGATAGCAGGATGCTCCTACTCTATCTCTTTGGGTGACTAATACAATAAATTCCCCCTTTTGATGTTCCCTGACATTTGAGCAAATTAAATGGAGCATTAAATGTGATCCTCTTTGGGACAAAAGTGGGCAGGATCATTTGTGAGCACTTTATTAAGGGTTCTGAGCGGGCTGGCAGCGCCTTGTTTATTATTATTTAAATTTGCCCCAGCACTGCTGTATTACCGTGGATCAAATGGTTTTAGTTGGGAGAAATTGAAATATTCCCACATTTCTTTTTATTTTGAACCAGCTGAAGGGCCAGAGTCCATCTTTGGGTGTTACAGGGAATATTTAGTGTATTTTTGCTCTTAAAATGGATGGAAACTGTTAAAAAAGTTTTGTCATTTAAGTAATTTTGTTATGAAATGGTTAAATTAATCTTTTTAACAGGTGATGGCATAAGAATTATCGTTTTATTGTGAGAAAGTGAGCTGAGTTTTGGTGCTGAGTCACGAAAATAAATAAAATACTGCAGCCTGAARAACCCAATAAGGAGAATTCCCCAGAGCGGGGGTTCCTGACCCTCACCCAGATCCCAGGGTGATTCCTGGGGTGATTCCTGGGGTGTTTTCCATGCACCATCACTGCCAAAGCATTTTACATCAGCCTTTCCTTGCAGCTGCATTGAAATCTCCAAAATACAGAAAAAAACCAACCCAGACAAACAGCCCCACTGAGACATTCCCTTTGTCCCCACCTGCCGGGAAAAGGCTCCAGGAGGGGTGGGAAATCCATGGCAGAGTCACCTCTGGCCATCAATTTGTCACCTCCTGCCCAAAACATCCCCTGGACCCCCAGAGTGGCTCCATCATGTCCTGAGATGAGAGGAATGTCCCTCTCTGTCCCCTTCCTCTCAAAACGGCTGCAAAATTCCCTCTCTGTCCCCTCCCTCCCAAAACGGCTGCAAAATTCCCTCTGTCACTGTCCCCTCCCTCCCTCTCTGCGGGGCCTTTGGAGCAAACATTGGAGTTTTGGATTAAGGAGATKATTAAGAACCAATTGATATAAAATAAGAACCGCTGGAATTTCACAGCCGGGCTCGGGGGAGTCAGGAATTGGGATTGGGGCTGGAATGCAGAAGGAWTTGCAGTTCCCTCCGTGCAGGAGTGAGGCTGAGCACAGAGCTCAGCTCCTAATTAGCCTGAGAGGAGCTAATTAACC
>NW_026626383.1:0-1143 GCF_030028575.1 Malurus melanocephalus
CCAAAAATCAAAGCAAGACTTGGTCATTCCTGTGGAAATGACCCTGATGGTGAACCCAGCTCTTGGGAATGTGTGGGGTCAGATTTGGGGACGGAATAAAAGGGAATTTTTCCTTTATAAAAAGTGCTGGAAGTGGGAATTTTTCTCTCCCTCACTTTGAGGTTTAAGATTTTTATCCCAAGGGCTGATCCTCGGGAACGTTTCCCTCCTTCAAACCTGGGGTTCGGCAGATCCCGGGGGAATGACAGAGCCTTGGGATNCTGGGGATGCTCGGGATCAGCTGGGGACAATCGGGATCCACTGGGGACACTCGGGACCCCTCGGGGACACTCTGGATCCACTGAGGAAATTTGGGATCCACTGGGGACACTCGGGATCTTCCAGAGACACTCTGGATCCTCTGGGGACACTTTGGATCCTCTGGGGACAGTCGGGATCCCTGGGGACACTCTGGATCCACTGAGGACAATCGGGATTCATTGGGGACACTCGGGACCCCTCGGGGACACTCAGGTTCTACTGCAAACACTCGGGATCTTCCAGGGACACTCGGGATCCTCTGGGGACAATCCGGATCCCTTGGGGACACTCCTGGATCCACTGGGGACACTCGGGATCCCTGGGGACAATCGGGATCAGCGACACAGGGACTATCCAGGAAGTTCAGGAGGGCTCAGGCAGCAAAAACCCGACCCCAAATTTTCCCCTCTTCATTTTTGGGGCGCCAAAGCGATTCACCCAAACTCAATCAAAAATTCAATTTTTGATTTTCCCGCTCCCGGCCCCATTTTTAACCAATTTCCAAGGTTCCTTCTCCCCTTTCCTGGGAATAACAAACCCTCCAAGCTCCGTGCCTTTCCCCCTCCTTTTTCCCCAAATTTTTTCCCCAAAAGGGTCACTCAGAAAAACGCAGAAGTCCCGCAGAAATAAACTTTTTTTTTTTTTTTTTTAATAAAAATCCCGGTTTTCAAGGTGGATTTATCGCCCTTTAAGGAGAGATTTATTGGATAATCGCTTATAAAAATAATTCTGATTACTGCGGGATCTCCCGTGGAAAACCTTCCCACATCCGTAATCTGCTGGGAACTGCACAAGGTAACAACTTTTCGTTAAATAATTCATCCCCGGGCGCTTTTGGGGGGG
>NW_026626383.1:2882-4894 GCF_030028575.1 Malurus melanocephalus
TATTTAATTTTCAACTTTATTCCCAGGCTCCTTCCCCCCCTCGCCCAAATAATTCAATTAGGGCGGCAGGAATGCGGCGGGGACGGGGCTGCGAGGGTCCCGCTCCGCTCCGTCCGCGTTTTTTCCCCCAAAAAAATCCGGGAATCGGCGTTTTTTGGGGTGCCGGAGGGAAGGAGCGAGGATTTCTTTTCGTTTTCTGGAGCCCCAAAGTCGCACCCGAGCCGGGCTCGGAGTTCGGAGCAACCTGACACCTTGGGAGAAATTCTTAAATCGATACTTTCCCCCCGCTCCACTCTGTCCCGGGGTTTTGTTGGAGTTTTTGGGGTGTTTTTTTAGGGGTTTTGKGGTGGATTTCAGGCGTGGGAAAGGAAGGAAACCGAAAGGCGCGGATTTAGGGGGCAGGTTTAGGGTGCGGGGTTAGGGCGCGGGTTTAGGGAGCGAGATTGGCGCTCGRGTTTAGGGTGCAGGTTTACGTTGCGGGTTTACGGCGTGGGCTTAGGGCGAGAGTTTACGACACGGGTTTAGGGCAYGGGCTTTGGGCGAGAGTTTAGGGTGCGGGCTTAGGGTGAGGGTTTGGGGTGCAGGTTTAGGGCGAGTGTTTGAGACACAGGTTTGAAGTGTGGGTTTAGGGCGCAGGTTTGGGGTGCGGGTTTAGGGAGAAGATTTAGGGCTCGGACTTAGGGCAAAGGTTTAGGGAGAGAATTTAGGGCACGAGTTTAGGGCGAAGGTTTAGGGTTTAGAGCTCGGGTTTATGGCGAGGATTTAGGGCCAGGGCTTGGGGTGTGGGTTTAGGGTGAAGGTTTAGGGAGCAGGATTAGGGTGAAGGTTTAGGGAGCAGGATTAGGGCGAAGGTTTAGGGAGGAGGATTAAGGCGCAGGTTTAGGATGCGGGTTTAGGGCGAGGGGTTTGGGCGAAGGTTTACAGCGCAGGTTTAGTGCGCGGGTTTAGTGTGCGGGTTTAGTGCGCGGGTTCAGGCTGAGCTTTGCGGCCGAGGAAGAAGAGACTGAGGCTGAAGATGCTCAGGGGGACTCCAGGCCGGGCTTTAATTGCAGAGCAGAGTCCGGACAGGAGCGGGGCGGGCCGGGGGGGGCTCCAGGCCGGGCTTTAGGGACGCGTTTGGGGCCGGCAGCCGCTCTGGCCGCTCTCCGCCCCCTCCCGGCGGGGTTTTAGGGGAGGGGGYGGCGAAGTTTGCAGGGCAAAGTCCCTTTTACAGCTGCGAACAAAAGGGATCGCGGCGCTGGCGTCACGTCCCGCTGCGCGCAGATTCCCGGTCCCAAAGCTGCCGCTTTTAGGGGCGAAACGGGAATTCTCCCTCCGGCCCGCGCCGCGGGGTCACCCCAAAGCCGCGCCCCYAAAGCGGCACCAGCGCCCAGCTCGTGCCGTAATTAACGCGCCGCTGTTAATGAGGGCGGGATCTGGGCTTGGGGAAGGTGCCGGGGTCGCTCGGGCGGTCCCAAACCCGGCCCCACAGAGCGGGGGGGTGGAAATGGGGCGTTCCCCCCACCCCATGGAGGGACGGGGAAAGGGGGAAAAGCGGCTCCAAACCCCTCGGAGGGAGCGCGATGCGGGGTGGGGAGCACCGGGCGCCTCAGGGGAGTATTTAATTAATTAATTAATTAATTAATTAATTAATTTATTTATTTATTTATTTAGCATCTATTTCTTATTCTATTTGGATTTTTTTTTAATTCCTCACAATAGTATTTTATTTAATCTTTTAAATTTTTACTTGGTTTATTTTAACTTATATCCATTTTCAGTTTTATTTTTTTCTAAAAATTTTCATTATTTTTTTCTTAGTTTTTTTAAAAAAAATCCGTTTATCCCTCCAATTTACCCACTAATTTAATTGGTTTAGATTTAAAAAAAAAATTATCTTTTTTTTTTATTTATTCCACAACTCAATTCCCCTTTACCCCGAGYCGGGCTCGGCCCATAACCCGCCCTGCTTCTGCCTCCCGCAACCCGCGTGGATGCTCAGCTTAGAAAGAAAAAATAAATAAAAATAAACC
>NW_026626383.1:5444-6594 GCF_030028575.1 Malurus melanocephalus
CCACAGCCGCGCCGCGAGGAGGAAAAACCGCAGCGCAGGAGCCGAATCCGGGGGGCCGCGGCTCCCCCCGCTCTGCCCCCCCTCCCCTTCCCTGCCAGCCCCTAAGCCCAGCCCAGCTCCGAGGCAACTTTGGCTGTGCCTGCTCTTCCCGGGTGACATTCCAGCGGAGCGGCCGCTCGGGACACAGCCCCCAAACTTTGCCGGGAATTTCTGGTGGGTGATCCCCCCCTTTCTCTCTCGCCACCCCCTTTTTTATTGCGAGCGTCATCTTATTTTTATTTTTTTTATTATTATTTTTTAAAATTACTATTCTCGTTATCCGTAATATTTATTTTTTCGCCCTCGGAGCCCAGATTTTCTCCCTTGTTTTGCAGCCGCGGGCTGGAAGGTCGGAAACGCCGCGGCTCCGCGGAGAGGCGGCCCCGCAGTCCCCCCCCGGTTGTGTCCCCGCTCTCCCGGGGTGTCCCCCCCACCCCCGGCTCGCACCGGAGCCTCTCGGCCGCCGCGACCCCCCCGACCATGGCAGCGCTGCCCGGGACGGTGCCGCGGATGATGCGCCCGGCGCCGGGGCAGAACTACCCCCGCACCGGCTTCCCGCTGGAAGGTAGGTCCGGGAAAGCGCCGCTCCGTCCCGCTGGAATCACCCGCGGGGGGCTCCGAGGGGCTCCGAGGGGCGGGGGGTGCGGCTCAGCTCCGCTCCTGGGGGGTTCCCGACACCGCCGTTCAACTTCTCACCCCTCTCCGGCCCCTTCGCGCTGCGCTCCCCGCGAATTCCCCGCGATTCGCCTCGCTCTTGTCCCGTATATCAGCTATTCCCGGGCATCCCGCGGGATTTTTGGGGCGGCTTCTCCCTTTTTGGGGTTTTTTTGGGGGGTTGATTTTTTAACGTCCCGACAATTTCACCTCCGCGCCGAGGCGGGGGGAAAACAACCCAAATCGATGGGGTTGAACTTTTCGGGGTGAGGGAGGGAGGGAAATAGGAATAAAAACCTTTAGCCGGGGGGCTCCTGGAGCAGCGGGAAGCCGGGATGTCCTTGGCCGGGGCTGGAGACAGGGGAAGAGCGGGGACTTCGGAGCTGTCACCTCGCCGAGTGTCACCCGCGCTTCTCCCCCCAGCGAATCCTCCCTTTGTCACGCGGGGGGCGATTAT
>NW_026626384.1:0-2369 GCF_030028575.1 Malurus melanocephalus
GGAAATGGGGTCTATGGGGCGGAATTTGGGATCTATGGGGCAAAATTTGGGATCTATGGGGCAGAAATGGGGTTGGAAATGGGATCTATAGGGTGGAATTTGGGATCTATGGGGCGGAAAATGGGGTTTGGGGTCGATCTATGGGGCAGAAATGGAATCTATGGGGTGGAAAATGGGGTTGGGAGCGGATCTGTGGGGCAGAATTCGAAATCTATGGGGCGGAATTTGGGGCTGGAAATGGAATCTATGGGGCAGAAAATGGGGTTGGAGGTCGATCTATGGGGCACAATTTGGGGTTTTGGGGGATCTATGGGGCAGAATTCAGAATCTATGGGGCAGAAAAATGGGATCTATGGGGCAGAAATGGAATCTATGGGGCAGAAAATGGGGTTTGGGGGGATCTATGGAGCAGAATTCAGAATCTATGGGGCGGAATTTGGGGTTTTGGGGAATCTATGGGGCAGAAATGGGGCTCGAAATGGGATCTATGGGGCAGAATTTGGGATCTATGGGGCAGAATTTGCGATCTATGGGGTGGAATTCAGAATCTATGGGGCAGAAATGGGATCTATGGGGCAGAATTTTGGGTTTGGGGTCGATCTATGGGGCAGAAATTGCAATTTTGGGGGATCTATGGGGCAGAAATGAAATCTATGGGGCAGAATTTGGGATCTATGGGGTGAAATTTGGGATCTGTGGGGCAGAATTCAGAATCTATGGGGCAGAAAATGGGGTTTTAAGGGGATCTATGGGGCTCGGAATGAAATCTATGGGGCAGAATTTGGGGTTTGGGGTCAATCTATGGGGCAGAAAATGGAATCTATGGGGCGGAAAATGGGGTTTTGGGGTGGATCTATGGGGCAGAATTTGGGGTTTAGAGTGGATCTATGGGGCGGAATTTGGGATCTATGGGGCAGAAAATGGAATCTGTGGGGCAGAAATGGAATCTATGGGGCAGAAAATGGGGGTTGGGGCCGATCTATGGGGTGGAATTTGGGATCTATGGGGCTGGAAATGGAATCTATGGGGCAGAATTTTGGGTTTGGGGTCAATCTATGGGGCAGAAAAATGGGGTTTTAAGGGGATCTATGGGGCGGAATTTGGGATCAATGGGGCTCGGAATGAAATCTATGGGGCGGAATTTGGGGTTTGGGGTCGATCTATGGGGCAGAAATGGGGTTGCGAGGGGATCCATGGGGCAGAAAATGCGATCTATGGGGTGAAATTCGAAATCTATGGGGCGGAATTTGCAGTTTTGGGGGATCTATGGGGCAGAAAATGGAATCTATGGGGCAGAATTTGGGATCTGTGGGGCAGAATTCGGGGTTTTAAGGCGATCTATGGGGCAGAAATGGAATCTATGGGGCACAGATCTATGGGGCTGCCCCACTTGCCGCGGGCCCAGGCGCTGCTGCTGGCGGCACTTGTGGGGCTGGGGCCGCTGCTGTGGGGCAGGGGGGACCCGCACAGCGTGCTGGGCTCGCCCCACAACCTGCTGGAGGCGTGAGTTGCGATCTATGGGGCGGAAAATGGGATCTATGGGGCGGAATTTGGGATCTGTGGGGCAGAATTTGAGATCTATGGGGCGGAATATGGGATCTATGGGGCAGAAAATGGGGGTTTGGGGGATCTATGGGGCGGAATTTGCGATCTATGGGGTGAAATTTGGGATCTATGGGGCAGAAAATGGATTCTATGGGGCAGAATTTGGGGTTTAGGGTCAATCTATGGGGCAGAATTTGGAATCTATGGGGTGGAAAATGGGATCTGTGGGGCAGAAATGGCGTCTATGGAGTGGAATTCAGAATCTGTGGGGCAGAAAATGGGGTTTTAGGTCGATCTATGGGGCAGAAATGGGATTGGAATGGGATCTATGGGGCAGAATTTGGATTCTATGGGGCTGGAAATGAAATCTATGGGGCAGAATTTGGGATTTTTGGGGCAGAAAATGGGGTTTTGGGTCGAACTATGGGGCAGAAAATGCGATCTATGGGGTGGAAAATGGGATCTATGGGGCAGAATTTGGGATCTATGGGGCGGAATTTGGGATCTATGGGGCTGGAAATGGAATCTATGGGGCAGAAAATGCGATCTATGGGGCAGAATTCAGAATCTATGGGGCAGAAAATGGGGTTTGGGGTCGATCTATGGGGCAGAAATGGAATCTGTGGGGCAGAAAATGGGGTTGGGGTCGATCTATGGGGCAGAATTTGAAACCTATGGGGCAGAATTTTTGGTTTGGGCTCACTCTATGGGGCAGAATTTGCGATCTATGGGGTGAAATTTGGGATCTATGGGGCAGAAAATGGAATCTATGGGGCACAGATCTATGGGGCACGGATCTATGGGGCTGCCCCACTTGCCGCGGG
>NW_026626384.1:3034-4511 GCF_030028575.1 Malurus melanocephalus
ATCTGTGGGGCGGAATTTGGGATCTGTGGGGCGGAATTTGGGATCTATGGGGCGGAATTTGGGATCTGTGGGGCGGAATTTGGGATCTGTGGGGCATTAATCGCTAATTAATCAATGCCAATCAATAATCAATCGGTAATTAATCACTAATTAATCAATAACCAATCAATAACCAATAATTAATCACTAATTAATCACTAATTAATCACTTATTAATCACTAATTAATCACTAATAAATCACTAATAAATCACTAATAAATCAGTAATAAATCACTAATTAATCACTAATTAATCACTAATAAATCACTAATTAATCGCTAATTAATCGCTAATCACTAATTAATCGCTAATTAATCGCTAATTAATCACTAATCAATCACTAAATAATCACTAATAAATCACTAATCAATAATCACTAATTAATCATTACTTAATTATTAATTAATCAATAATCAATCACTAATTAATCGCTAATTAATCACTAATAAATCATTAATTAATCAATAACCGATAGATCATCAATAACCAATCAATAATTAATAATTAATTAATCACCAACCAATAATTAATAAATAATTAATCACTAATTAATCACTAATTAATCGCTAATTAATCGCTAATTAATCGCTAATTAATCACTAATCACTAATTAATCACCATTTAATCATTAATCACTATTTAATAACCAATAATAAATCACTCATTAATCAATAATCAATCGCTAATTAATCACTAATTAATCAATAATCAACCGCCTATTAATCCCTAATTAATCGCTATTTAATCAATAATTAATCCATAATCAGTCACTAATTAATAGCTAATTGATGACTAATAAATCAGTAATTAATCACAAATTAATCACAAATTAATCACTAATTACTAATTAATCACTATTTAATCACTAATTAATCAATAATTACTAATTAATCACGAATTTATCACTAATTAATCAACAATTAATCAATAATTAATCCACAACAAATAATTAATCACTAATTAATCAATAATTAATCACTAATTAATCACTAATTAATCACTAATCACTAATTAATCCCTAATTACTCAATTTCCCCTCCCCCCGTTGCAGCCGCCTGACAAACTCCGCCCCCGCCTGGACCTGGCTCCTGATTGGCTCCCTGCTCGTCGCCTCCCATCCCTGGCTCCGCCCCCCTTTTGGCTCCGCCCTCCGCGCTCTGCTCCGAGTGGGCGTGGCCTGGGCCTTGCACCGGATTGGCCACGCCCTCGGCCACGCCCTCGAGGCCGCCCTGGGCCAATGCTGGGGCTCCTCCCCCTTGGGGGCGGTGCTTGTGCCCATCGAGCAGCCAATGGCGTGCCGGGGGGCGGGGCATCGCTGGGAAGGGTTTAGCCCCGCCCCCCAAGCGATGACGTTGACGTTCTGCGCCTTCGGATTGGCCGAGGAGGCGGCGGCGCTGGGGCGGAGCCTCTACGGGGGGCGGGGCAAGATGGCGGCCG
>NW_026626384.1:5272-6460 GCF_030028575.1 Malurus melanocephalus
AAAATGTGGGGGAAATTGGGGAAAAATTGGAAATTTTTGGGATTTTTTTGAGGTTTTTTTTGAAAATTTTTGGGAAAAGTGGGCGTGGTTTGGAGGGAAAGGGGTGGGGCCTTCATCAAGTGGGCGTGGCCATGGAAATTTGGGAAAAACTTGGGAAAAAATTGGGTTTTTTGGGATTTTTTTGGGGAAAATGGAGAAAAGTGGGCGTGGTTTATCGGGAAAGGGGTGGGGCTGAGGGGAGGGGGCGTGGTCACAAAAATTTGGGAAAAATTGGGAAAAAATTGGGAAAAAATTGGGATTTTTGGGGGGAAAAATGGAGGAAAGTGGGCGTGGTTTACCGGGAAAGAGGTGGGGCTGAAGGTTGGGGGCGTGGCCAGAAAAAATTGGGGAAAAACTGGAAAAAAATTGGGAATTTTTTTGATTTTTTAAAGATTTTTGGGGGGAAAAATGGGGGAAAGTGGGCGTGGTTTACAGGGAAAGGGGTGGAGCTGAAGGGAGGGGGCGTGGCCAGGAAAAATTTGGGGAAAAATTGGAAAAAAACTGGGATTTTTTGGGATTTTTTTTTGAAAAATGGAGGAAAGTGGGCGTGGTTTATCGGGAAAGGGGTGGGGCTGAACTTTGGGGGCGTGGCCAGGAAAATTTGGGGAAAAAAGGGAAAAATTGGGATTTTTTGGGGGGGGAAAATGGAGGGAAGTGGGCGTGGTTTACAGGGAAAGGGGCGGGGCTGAAGGTTGGGGGCGTGGCCAGAAAAATTTGGGAAAATTTGGGGAAAATTGGGATTTTTTGGGGGGAAAATGGAGGAAAGTGGGCGTGGCTTAGAGGAAAAGGGGTGGAGCTGAAGGGAGGGGGCGTGGTCACAAAAATTGGGAAAAATTTGGGAGAAAATTGGGATTTTTTGGGGGGAAAAATGGAGGAAAGTGGGCGTGGTTTGGAGGAAAAGGGGTGGGGCTGAAGGAAACGGGGCGTGGCCATGGAAATTTGGGGGAAACTGGGAAAAAATTGGGATTTTTTGGGATTTTTTGGGGGGAAAAATGGAGGAAAAGTGGGCGTGGTTTATCGGGAAAAGGGTGGGGCTAAAGGGAGGGGGCGTGGCCAGAAAAATTTTGGGGAAAATTGGGAAAAATTGGGGAAAAAATTGGTTATTTTGGGATTTTTTGGGAAAAAATGGAGGAAAGTGGGCTTGGTTTA
>NW_026626385.1:0-4600 GCF_030028575.1 Malurus melanocephalus
AGGAGCCTGCCGGCACCGGGCAGAGGGAGCTCCGTGCGAGGGCAGAGCGGGACATGAGCAGGGAGAAATGCAGCCCCAGCGGGGCAGCGCTGCTCCCTGAGCGCTCGCTCGGGGTGGGCAGCGGGAGCGGCGGGGCCGGGCCCGGCACGGTGCCCTCGTCAGCAGGGCTCTTGCTGTTTTCTTGTCCGCTTCCAGGTAAAAACCGAAGACTGCCGATCGGATGAAAATAAATGAATTAAACCTACCCTATTCCTGCAGCAGTTTGGATGGTTGTCCAGTCGAGCAGCTCAGCTCTCACCTGTTGGCCTTCTCCCTGCCAATGCAGCACTTACACCCTCRAGCAAAGGCCCTCACTGCAAAGAAACTGCTGGCTGTTTTTTTTCTCCTGCTGTTCATTGACTCAGGTGGAAAACCAAAAGAGTTTTCATGCTGCCTCTGTCAAAACTGGTTTGCTTTGCATTGTGAAACTAAGAGCCAGAGTCTGAACTCCTGCACAATGTTGTGGGAATCACCTTGGTTGCTGCTGTGTATTGTCACTGCTGCTGAGAGAGAAATCCTTTGGGAGCCCATTCCCTGTATCTAGAACTCATAGCTGGGCAAAGCACTGTCCTCTCAAATCTTACATTTGCATGTTTCTTGTGCCTCCAGTATTGCTTTCAAGGAAAAACAAGGAGAAGGCAAACTGCATGTGGCTGATGATACTTTAGAGTGTCTAAAATTAGCTCAGTGATAGGTCTTAGAGGTGAGATCCATTTGGAATTCCTGGGATGTAGAAGTAATACAACAGGGAAAAATGGAGAAAGAAAGGAATGAAYAGAGATGTGAACATCTGGGATTGTTTCTTTCCATTTCCATTTCACTTCTGCAAAGTCCCCCCTCTGTACATCCTGAGCATGATGTGATGTGGTCTGGGGTATCCCTGGGATATCACCATGTGAGGGGCCAGAATGGCCTCTGCTCTGGATGAACACATCCCTGTGTTGCCAACACTTCTTCCAGCACAGATCCCAAACACAGCCCCACAGCAGCCGCCCGGGGGACGGAAATGGACCCTGGCCCGGCCAAAGCCAGCACAGGGAGGTCTGGCTTCAAGAGAAATCTCTTCTCTCCGTGCCCCTGCAGAGCACTCGGCTGTCGGGGCTGGCAATGAGCCGAGACTGGGAGCCCCTCTGGGATAAACGGGTCCTTCTGTCCGGCCTCGTAATGCAGAGGGACAGCAGAGCCCAGACTGGTGCAGCTTGCTGTGTTCTTTCAGGGCATTGAAAAACCCAAAACACCCACAGATTGACACTGACAGTTGCAAGTGTGGCAGGAGTGTGGGCCAAGAATATCTCTTGAAATTTCTCAGTGTTTCTGGTTCCCATCTACTTTTGGTTTTCTCAGGGCAGCCTGTCCCTGGCTTGCTGCYCAATACCCACAGCATGTGAAAGCACCACGCCCATCACTCATCTCCCCATAGCACTCCAAAGTGCCTTCACCTGAGCCCAGAGAATTTACACAAATGGAATAGAGAGCTGGTTCTACTCTCATAGCAGTGAATTGATAAAAACAAAAAGGGCTTGTGAAAGGGGCAGTGAAGTTTGTATCATCTGAGAAATGGAATATGTGAGAGAATTAAAGTTGCACAGAAAAGATCACTGAAATTGCTTTGGAGTCATAAAGTCTTTGCAGGCAATTTGGAGACCTATAACATGTGGTTAGAGCAAGGAGAAAGAGCATTTTGCAGGAGAGAAAGAAAAAGTAAATTTACAGATTGTTCTTAGTGCATCTACTACATTTTAACAGGCATGGTAGCATCAGTGCTTGAAAGCAAAGTGTCCAAAGCAACTTTGGATTCTCAACAGAAACACACAGTTAGGAGGGAACAGCAGGATTTGCTTCTCTGAACATCAAACAGATTCCAGTGTAACACTTTTTTCCCCTTCCCTCCAGGATTTAATACTCACAGCCCACAACTCTGCAATGTGAGTTTTATTTGGAAATCTTTAGAAAGGTCCAGGAGTACTTGGCAGCTTTTCAGTGGAGATGTCCTGTGGGTACTTTTAGGGGACACATGAGGAGAAACCCTTGTCCTCTTTATGCCCATGCAGCCCATGGCATTGTTGGTGATTTCCAGGGGTTCTAAAGAGGAAAAGTCCTGTTCCAAGCCGTCCCTCAGCACAGGCTTCCCAACACAGCCCCAGGGAAGGAAGGCATGGTGGTAAGAAAGGACAGTTGTCCAGTGCCAGTGCCTTCACCTCTCTGCCTGGGAAAGCCTGTGTGCAAATCAGCAGCTGGTGATGAGGGGCACACAGGGTTCACAAGAACTGCATTTCAGGGAGTTTTAGCTCRGAGCAGCCTTGCTGCAGGCTTGGAGAMCAAATCCCCRTCATTGASAGCTGGAATATTTCAGGGTCTCTTTGGCTGTATTTGAAYTGCAMAGGTTTCYYTTCCAAAGTGATGRTCAGGAAAACAYTGRAAACCCTTGCATGYGTGCCTTTYCCTTGTGGCAACTTTTATCTGAGAGTGCCACAACTGGTTCACCTCATCAAAGGTGCAAACTGCTGAAATGCTGTGAATTGCTGGGAAGTCTTGGCTGAAGCTGGGTTTAGATGGGATTGTGCTCAGGATGCCCTTAGGGTCAGCTCTGAAGGGACAGGAAGTGATCCTGTAAACTCCATTCAACAGGGATATTGGCTAAAGGAGTGAGTCTTTAAATGCTTATGAATATTTCCCCTCCCTGCCTGCTGCTTTGTTGGTCYGAGGTGCAGTTCYAGGGGCTTGAGTCAAACYCCACTGGGCAAATTGCTGTTGCYATTGCCCCCTTCCTGAGGGACACTGGCAAGCACTGTGTGTTTGTGTTCCAAAGTGGTTTTCCCAGGCTGCACTCCCTGGGCTTGCATTAGAAGGAAAATCAGGGAGTTTGTCAGCCCCACTGGCATCAATTGCCGGCCGTGTCTTCACCCCAGAGCGGTGGTGCTCGGTCATTGAGGTGCTGATTCCATGGGTTTACAGGTTCCAATCCAGTGCCTTGCTACCACAGGGAGCCTGAAATGCCAGGAGCTGGGGCTGTGCCTGCCTGCTGCCTGCTCCAGCCCATCTCAGGCAGACTCCACTGAGGAAAAGTGCTTTATTCCCAGTTCAAAGTGGTGTGAATGGACATTAAGAATCAAAGACAAATAAAGCAAACCCTGTGGGGAGCCTGTCCAAGGCTTGATTGCGGGGATAAGGGACCTGTGAATATTCTGGAACTGTCTGAGCTATGAGGCAGCCGTTGGCTACCATTGGCCACGAGCGGCAGCTGCAGTTGACAGTTGCAGTAGGYCCTTGTCCCGTGGATCCCCGTGACGGCTAGACCCGTTAAATGTATCTAATGGTATAAGGGAGTCAGCTCGAGAGACCTGTAACAGCAGAGTTTGCCATAAAAGGCACTATAAATCATTAGCAAGCGTTAATAAACGTTAGTTACTGTTACTATCGTTAGGAAACGTTAGAGTAAGCGGTTATTACCGTTAGAAAGCWTAGGTATAAAAGCCGTGGTTGTGAGTGCAATAAATAAGATTTGCCAGATCAAGTGGTCGTTGTGCATCTCTCCCATCATCTGACAAATGGTAGCTCCGACATAACCCCTTCAGGGCACACTCTGGATGGAAATGGATACTCCTCATTGTCTGTTCTTCATTGCCTTGTCGAGGTGCACAGCATGGCCTTAGACAGGACTTTTGCTCAGACACAACTATAAAATGAACTGTTTTCTCTTTTTCAACACCTTCATCTCTGGAGCATAGAATTGGATAATGCAGAGTTTTGAAATCATCCATCTTTGTGTCCTGARGTGTCTCRAATGRGCACATTGTCCCCTAACCAAAAGTTTTCTTATACTTCCTTCCTGGTAATGGTGGGTTTGCATGTCAGAGATTAAATTTCATGATAGCCCTTTCATTTGGTATAAAAGGGATGCACAAATTGATTTATGCGTCACCTAAGGTATTCCTGAGACTCTGACAATCTTCTATATATTTTTTTAGAAAATCTGATACTTCCCCCCCCCCCAAAAAAAACCCCAAAAAAAAACCTTATTCTTCACAGGTAGCCTAGCAGAAACTTCCCAAGAAATTGAAGGCTGCCCAAGCTACTAATAAATTAAGCTATTTTAGTACCCAGTTGGAAAGTCACAGTCCTTTAAGAACATCTAAGCAGAGTAGACTTTCACTTAGTGTAGGCAAAAATCCATTAATTTCTTGATGAGCTTTAGGCAGTCCCCATCAGTTTTTGAGGACTGAGCACAGCCAATTACACCTGGCAAATACAGGGCAGATTTGCATTTGTGACCGTTCTCCTTATTGATGTTCTCACGTTTGATGGCATTACTTGTGGATCCTGGAAACAGTTTCATCTCAAGCAGGGCCTCAAGTGCGTACTGAGGCCTGAGTTTTTAAAAACACAAAGGAAGTGCCATGTTTAGGGAGGGATATTTCCCCTATGGCTAGGGAGCACTGAGTTCATCCAGGGGAGTTAAACGTGTATCCCTTATGTGCTATTTGTCTGCAGCCTTTGTTCTGCCCGGAGCTGAGGGGGACAATCCCCTGCGGAGGCAGAGGCAGCTGCCCCGGCGCTGTGG
>NW_026626385.1:5975-7319 GCF_030028575.1 Malurus melanocephalus
TGCTGGGGTTCATTCACAAATGATGCATTGCTTGGTGTTCCCCGTTTACATGGGAGACTCCTGCTTCAGGCTTCTCCATGGCAGGAGAAGGCAAACAGCGTCAGRGGAGAAGGATGCTGTGCCTGCCTCCACCCCAGTCGCTTTCCTGGTGAAGCCACAGCCTGAAGTTCTTTCTCCCGGAATATTTCTACCAATGCACTGGGACRCGGTCGCAGCAACAAAATTAGCAAGGATGAGCACTCTGGTCTATGGGTATTGTCCAGTCACACTCCAGAGAGCACTAAATGCTTTTTTTATGGAATCTGAAAAATATGTGAGTTATGTTTCAAAATCTGCATCACGCAATAAGTGTATGCTGCTGATCACACTTCAAACACATACAAACAAAAACTTTAGCTTTTTTACTAAATTCCTGCACATGACATGGTATCTGGATTGAACCATGACCTCCCTTATGCTGCACACACACACACACACACACACACACACACACACAGAACAGGGTCTCTTGGTGCCACCTCGCGCTCCACTGCCCGAGCCCTGTCCGTGTTTACATCGGTTTCTCTCTCACTCACACTCAGAACAGCATCAATGTTTCTGTCACACACACTCCAAACAGCATCAGTTTCTGTGCTCTGGGTCTCCCACCCTCATCCCTGTTAATGTTGTYGATTTTGGAGGACGCCCATGCACAATAAATTGAAAAGGCAATTGTGATTGCAAAGCAAATTCTGCTTATTAGTTGCATCATGAAATAATTCCCACCGATTCATACCCTGGATTTGTGAAACGCTGMTGAGCAGAAGATAGAGAATGGTGCTCAGGCAGGAGGGGCAGGCRGGCAGGGCGCCTTCAGGACATCCCTACATGGAAATGCTGTGCATCTTGTCCTTCTGTGCCCTGCCTGCCCAGAACCACACCTTCCATCTGCTCTTCTGCAGTGGAATTGTTCGAGTTACTCTTCACTGTCTTCTCGTCATTATSTTGTCAATGAGCACAACAGCAGAGCAAAGATGGCAGGACCTTAGACACGACTTTGGGACGTGACACAATTGTAAAATGAGCATTTTTTTCTTTTTGAACACACCTTCATCTCAGGAGCATAGAATTGGATAACGCAGAGCCTTGGAATCATCTGTCTTAATGTTGTGAAGCCCGTCAAATGAGCACACTGTCCGCTAATACAAAATTTTCTAGGAATTCCTTGCTGGTAGAAGTGGGTTTGCATGTCAGAAATGGAAGGCTACTACAAAAGCTACTACTAAAGTGAAAATATTTCAGAAATTGAGTGCAGAAGTTGCAGGAGATGAGAACACAACCCTTCCAAACCCTGCCTGGAGGCCA
>NW_026626386.1:0-1260 GCF_030028575.1 Malurus melanocephalus
ACATGGGTGAACGGCTCCCGCCTGGACCGGGACCGGTGAGCACCAGGGGAGCGCTGGGGGCCAAACGGGGCACCCCATTGTCCCCTGAGGGACCTCCGGGGATGACCCAGGCTCCCTCCTGCACCTGCAGATTCCAGATGAACCCCGGGGAGCAGCCTGGAAAATGTGGGGCAATCAGGGGCAAGCAAATCATCTCTGAGAACTGCGAATCGGAATTTCAGTTGATCTGCCAGCGAGAAGCCACCAAACTCTGACCTGGGGCCAGGAGAGAGCCTGGGGGGGATGGGGGAGCCGGGCTGTGACAGGAAATTGCCGTCACAGCTGGGATTCCTCGGCTGTTGTGATCAGTGTGGTTCAGAGCTGTTGTGGGGTTTCCTACTCTGACACGAGCCTGTTGTGAGGTTTCTCTCCAGAAGAAAAGTCAGAGCGACCTTCTGAGGGAAATGGGAGGACATGGACCCTCATGGGGTCAGTGACGGGTTCGAAGGGTCTGAGTGCCCCGGGCGAGTCCAGTGGGGACTGTCCCTGCCTGAAGTCCAAGAGCTGTAAATGCTGATCCTCCTCCCCTCCGGACCTGGTCCATAGAAAGCGACAGGATCCGCAGCCAGTGCTGGATGGCGATGTCTGATCGCTCCGATCCGCTCCAGGAGACCCCAAACCCTCCGCTCTGCCCCACATTTCCCCCCAGCGCTTCCCCCGCTGCTGCAATCCCTGCCCGAAGCCGCTGAGCTTCGAGTGTCACGGCATAAATCCTTCCTGAAAAGGATTTTCAGTGCCCGGGAGCGATTTCCGGGAATTTCTGGGCTCCCCGGATTCTGCGGCTCCTTCATTACCACGGGGCGGCCGAGAGCCATCCGTGCAGCTTTTATTTTATTATTTATTTTATTTTATTCCTTACCTTTCATTGCACTCACACCTCGCCTATGCTTCACGGCGGCTGCTTCAGTGACACGGGGAGGGGTGAGGGGGGCGGGGTGGAGATCTGCCTTGGGGCTGCTCCATTTCATTACAGTTTACTCTATTTTTTGTCTTTTCTCTCTTTCGCACCTCGCCGGTCCCGCGGAGCGGCTCCTTCAGGGACCCGGGGTGGCACAAACCCCTCGGGGCGGCTCCAAAGGGCCCCGCCCGCCGCCGCTCCCCGAGGCCTCCCCGCCGCTCCCGGGGATCGGACACTGCAGGCGGCCCCGGACCTTTCTTGTTCCTCTCCTTCCTGCCGGGATTCAGCCCCCGCCGCCGCTGCCCGGCACCGACCGGCGCTGC
>NW_026626386.1:2601-4023 GCF_030028575.1 Malurus melanocephalus
AAATGTTTATTACAAAAGTGACAGAAATTTCAAAGAATACAACAACAGCAACATTGGTACCGTAAACACTGCTGGCAGTCAGACAAGGACATCTCACAGGATCCTCTGAGTTGGAAGTCATGGACAAGGTTTGAGTCCAGCTCTCAAGGGAATGGCCTTCGTGGGATCAAACCCCAACCTTGGCATTATTGGTACCTTACACCAAGGAAGGTCCCATTCCTATGGAAGCACCTGTTAGTAATGTGTGTGCAAAGAGGTAGAGCAATAAATGTATGAGATTAGTGCATAAATACAGCGTTAAAAATCAAGAGAGGCAGAGCAACAAAAGGTCCCTGTAGAAACGTGTAGTGCAAAGAGAATTAGGATGATTTCTGAGATGATTCCACAAGGAGCAAGAAACCCCCAGCCCCAGACCCGGCAGCCACAGAGCAACTTCCACATCATCTGCTCTTCCTGCAGGTTCATCTGGAGACTGGGCACRGACGGGACACTGAGGGTCAGCGCAAGGCAGACGGTGCAGCTGAGGAAGGACATCCCTCAGCTGGGGGGAAAGAGGTGAAGCTGTGGTTGCCCAGCATCGAGGAGAAGCTCTGACCACTCCCTGTCACAGGTGTATTTGGGGTCTGCTGCAGATAAAGGGCATCTCATTTGAGCAGATCTCACTCCTGAGGTTATCCTCTCCTGCATTGCCCAGGACAGGAACCCTGCAAGAAGAGGAGACAGAACTGGCACCACAGCAGGGACATCTTGTGCCCACGGGACCCCCAGGCCCTTCCTAGCACCCCAGGACTCACGAGGAGTTGAAGCTGCTGCCGTCCCCCCACTGCAGCTCCCGGCCCCGTCTGCGCAGCCCGAACCAGTGATCCTCGTTCCTGGTGAGACGGGAGAGGAACTCCTGGGAAGGAGAGAGGAGCCGGCACTGGGAGCTGCACCCCCGGCCCAGGAGACCCCCAGGCTCCCCTCAGCCACCCCAAACCCCTCACTCACCATTTCCCAGTCCTTGAGCACGGCCAGGGAGGCCCCGAGCTCAGAGCACCGAGCCTGAGCCTGATTCCAGCTGCGGTGATCCCTCGAGAGGAAGTAGCAGATCCCGCGGTGCCCGACCCAGCCATGGGGACAGGCCAGCAGCACAGGAATGYCAAGGTTAACTGGAATTTCTGCTTGTGTTCTCCCTGCAGGGGGAAGAGGAATAAGTCGGGGGATTTCCATCTCCAGGGAGCAGCGACCTCTCTCTGCCCCTCCCTTACCTGACACAGAAGCCAAGGCYACASCCAAAGCCAGGACCAGGGCCAGGAGCAGAATCAGCACCCCCAGGGTGAGCATGGGATGGGATCTGATCCACTYGGCTGCAGCTGGAAAAGCAGGAAAGAGACACTGGCTGTGAGGATGTGGCTGTCCTGAGCAGGAAGGAACTCCCCGCCC
>NW_026626386.1:5749-6951 GCF_030028575.1 Malurus melanocephalus
ACTGCTCCCAGGCACTGCTGCTGCCTAACGAGCTCCAAGTTTTCTTAGGAACAGCCACACCCACACACAGTTTTCCCTCCCGCATGGCTCACTCTTTCCATCAAGCAGCTGCCAAAAACCGTGGCCAGGATGAAACATTGCTGTGATTAAACCCCATCCCTCGGGCCCAATAAACAGCGCTCCAAAATGAGCCCCTTGGAGCTCTCCTGGCCCAGCGAGCTCCCCGGGAGTGGGGCCTCTCCGAGCCGGGAACTCTCCTGTTTGCTGCAGGGACAGAGCGGTTTTGGCCTCTCTCAGGCATCCCCTGCTCCGGCCTGGGCTCCTGCCGGGGCTGCATCCCGAACTCAGCCCCAGCTTCAGCTCACACCGAGCTCCCGATGGTCCCGGGAACCAGGAAATTGTCTCGAACCAGCTGTTGAAAACGTGTGAGATCACTTAAAAACCAGCAGCACCGGAATCTGCATAACCCAGATTTAATGTGAAACAGCAGCACGACAGCGTTCATTGGCAGGAGTCACCCTGCTCCKCACAGCGCAGTCAGGGCACAGCGATGGCAAAGGAGCAACGGAAAAAGCAAACAAAGCTCAGGATATCAAAGGAGAGAGGAGCAGAGAACTTTGCAGGTGTGTGTTGGGGTGAAAGCACAGTGAGGGTGAGGATGAAAAGAAATGCACCCTGAAAAACTTCACAGCACTCAAACTTAACCGCACTGATCTGAAGCTTTTCACTGATGCCTTAATCGATGTCTTAACATTTTAACACAGGGACAGCACTTGGCCGCGTTTAACCTGACTTAATGTGACAAACAGAGGAATTACACTGGACAGCGCTTAACCTGAATTACGACTGTGAACTCAATTTAGTAATTTAACAGAGGAACAACACTTGGTAGCATTTATCGTGGTTTATAAAGCAACCTTAATTGTGGCCTGACTCACTCACATATCAGAGGAACTCAAACACCTCAGGGAGCAGCATTTCTGCCCAYAGACACAGAGCACAGGCACCCGTGTGTGCACAGACAGAGTCAGGGTCAGGGACTGTCAGGAATTCCCGTCCAGGGCAGGGCAATGCTCACTCCGGGCGCTTTTCCATCTCCCCAGCAGGGGAAGGGCTGAGCCTCGAGGAGTGGGGGGATCRGCCCAGGATSCGTCCTTGTTCRGGGATCCCCCGAGTGCAGCAAACGGGAGAGTTCCCGGCTC
>NW_026626387.1:0-1562 GCF_030028575.1 Malurus melanocephalus
GCTCAGGAATTTATGAGAAGAATAACAATGGGAATAATGGGGATAATAATGGGAATATTAATGGGAATAAGGAGAACAATGGGAATAATAAAGGGAATTTTAAAGGGAATATGAATTGGAATATTAATGGGAATATCAATGGGAATATCAATGGGAATATTAATGGGAATAACAGGAACAATGGGAATATTAAAGGGAATTTTAGTGGGAATAGAAATGGGAATATCAATGGGAATATCAATGGGAATAATGGGAACAATGGGAATATTAAAGGGAATTTTAATGGGAATATCAATGGGAATATTAATGGGAATATCAATGGGAATATTAATAGAAATAACAATGGGACTTTTAATGAGAACAGTAATAGGAATAGTAACAGGAACATTAATGGAAATAATAATGGGAATAAAAACGGGAATAAAAATGGGAATAAGAGTGGGGATGATGGGAATATTGATGGGAATATTAATGGGAACAATAGTGCAAATATTTATGGGAATAAAAATGGGAAGAATGGGAATAATGATGGGAATTTTTATGGGATTAAACCACAATTCCACAATAATGGGAATATTAATGGGAATTTCAATGGGAATATGAATAGGAATATTAATGGGAAATTCAATACGAATTTTAATGGGAATATCAATGGGAATATTAATGGGAATTACTGGAAGAACAGGAGTGTTAAAGGGAATTTTAATGGGGATATAAGTGGGAATATTAATGGGAAATTCAATGGGAATATTAATGGGAATGACTAGAAAAGTGGGAATATTAAAGGGAATTTTAATAGGAAAATAAGAATATTAATGGGAAATTCAATGGGAATATTAATGGGAATGACTAGAAAAGTGGGAATATTAAAGGGAATTTTAATAGCAATATAAATAGGAATATTAATGAGAATATCATGGAAATATGAATACGAATATTAATGGAAATATCAATGGGAATATTGATGGGAATTACTGGAACAAAAGAAATACTAATAGGAATTCCAATGGGAATATCGATAGGAATATGAATGGGAAATTCAATGGGAATCGTAATGGGAATATTAAAGGGAATATTAATGGGAATATTAATGAAAATAATAATGGGAAGAAAGAGGAGAACGGGAATCATAGAAAAAATAATAGAGGAGTAATAATGAGAATATAAGTGTATGTTAATGAGAATATTAATGGGAATATTAATGGGAATATCAATGGGAAGAATAATGAGAGGAATAATGGGAATATTAATGGAACTAATAATGGGAATATTAATGGAAATAATAATGGGAATATTAATGGAAACAATAATAGGAATATTAATGGAAATACTAATGGGAATATTAATGGAAATACTAGTGGGACTATTAAAGGAAATAATAATGGGAATATTAATGGAAATAATAATGGGAATATTAATGGAAATAATAGTGGGAATATTAATGGAAATAATAGTGGGAATATTAATGGAAATAATAATGGGAATATTAATGGAAATAATAATGGGAAGATTAACGGAAACAATAACGGGAATATTAATGGAAATAATGGAAGATTAACGGA
>NW_026626387.1:2701-6879 GCF_030028575.1 Malurus melanocephalus
CCGGGATAGGATGGGGAGGGAGCCTGGAGGGGAAAAATATGGGAAAATATGGGATTGGAAAATATGGGATTGATGGGAAAATATGGGATTGGAAAATATGGGATTGAAATATATGGGATTGATGGAAAAATATAGGATTGGAAAATATGGGATTGATGGGAGAGACCCCAAATCCCGCCGGGAACAGACCGGAACCGGGATAGGAGGGGGAGGGAGCCTGGAGGGGAAAAATATGGGAAAATATGGGATTGATGGGAAAATATGGGATTGATTGGAGAGACCCCAAATCCCGCCGGGAACAGACTGGAACCGGGATAGGATGGGGAGGGAGCCTGGAGGGAAAAAAAATATGGGATTGAGAGGAAAATATGGGATGGGAGACACCCCAAATCCCGCCGAGAACAGACCGGAGCCGGGATAGGATGGAGAGGGAGCCTGGAGGGGAAAAATATGAGATTGGAAAATATGGGATTGATGGGATTGAAAAGTATGGGATTGATGGGAAAATATGGGATTGAAAAATACGGGATTGATGGGAAAAGATGGGATTGAAAAATATGGGAATGATGGGAAAACATGGGATTGAAATATATGGGATTGATGGGAAAAGATGGGATTTATGGGAAAATATGGGATTGAAAAATATGGGACTGATGGGATTGGAAAATATGGGATTGAGGAGATTGGAAAATATGGGATGGGAGAGACCCCAAATCCCACCGAGAACAGACCGGAACCAGGATAGGAGGGGGAGGGAGCCTGGAGGGGAAAAATATGGGATTGTTGGGAAAATATGGGATTGATGGGAAAATATGGGATTGATGGGAAAAGATGGGATTGATGGGAGAGACCCCAAATCCCACCGAGAACAGACCGGAGCCGGGATAGGATGGGGAGGGAGCCTGAAAGGGAAAAATAGGGGAAAATATGGGATTGGAAAATAAAGGATTGATGGGAAAATATGGGATTGATGGGATTGAAAAATATGGGATTGATAGGAAAATATGGGATTGGAAAATATGGGATTGAAAAATATGGGATTGGTGGGAAAATATGGGATTGAAGGGATGGGAGAGACCCCAAATCCAGGGAATAGAGAACGAAGCTGCTGTAGGGCTGGGAATCCCCCCCATTCCCATTCCCAATCACCCAATCCCATTGATCCCAACCCCATTGATCCCAATCCCATTGATCCCAATTCAATTGATCCAAATCCCATTGATCCCAACCCCAATGCCATTGATCCCAACCCCATTCCCATTGATCCCATTGATCCTAATGCCAATCCCATTGATCCCAATTCCAATCCCATTGATCCCAATGCCCATCCCATTGATCCCAATCCCAATCCCATTGATCCCAATGCCCATCCCATTGATCTCAATCCCAATCCCATTGATCCCAATGCCCATCCCATTGATCTCAATCCCAATCCCATTGATCCCATTGATCCCATTACCCCAATATCCCAATCCCATTGATCCCAATCCCAATATCCCATTGATCCCATTGATCCCAATCCCAATCCCATTGACGCCATTCCCTTGATCCCATTGATCCCAATCCCACTGATCCCAATCCCAATCCCATTGATCCCATTGACCCCATTGATCGCATTAAAGATCCCATTGACCCCATTGATCCCATTGACTTCATTGATTTCATTGATCCCATTGATCCCATTGACCCCATTGACCCCACGGACCCCAACTGCATTGATCCCATTGATCCCATTGACCCCTATCCCATTGATCCCATTATCGATCGCATTGATCCCATTATCCATCCCATTGACCCCATTGATCCCAATCCCCCGATATCCCAATTCCCGGTTTTTGGGGTGTGTCGCTGACCCCGTAGGCGCTGTTCCCGTGGTGCTCCAGGGAGAACTGGCGGCTGTATTTGGGCACCGCGTGCCCGGGACCCGCGTCGTTCAGCATCAGGGGGCTGGGAATTCCCGAAAAAACATGGAAAAATACTGTTAATGGGATGGAATTAAAAAAAACCCCATGGAATTGGCATCAGGGGGCTGGGAATTCCCGAAAAAACATGGAAAAATACCGTTAATGGGATGGGATTCCCCAAAAAACCCCCCCAAAATTTCGGGAATTGGAGTTAAAGGGATGGAATTCCCAAAAATTAATGGAAAAATCAGGAATTGGAGTTAATGGGATGGAATTCCCAAAAAAAAACCACGGAAAAATACTGGGAATGGGAGTTAATGGGATGGAATTCCCAAAAAAAAAAAAGGAAAAATATCGGGAATTGGAGTTAATGGGATGGAATTACCAAAAAAAAAAAACAGGAAAAAATATCGGGAATTGGAGTTAATGGGATGGAATTCCCAAAAAAAACAGGGAAAAATATCGGGAATTGGAGTTAATGGGATGGAATTAAAAAAACCCCATAGAGTAAGAGCGGGATCGGCATCAGGGGGCTGAAAATTCCCAAAAAAACATGGAAAAATGCCGCTAATGGGATGGAATTCCAAAAAAAACCACAGAAAAATAGAGTTAGTGGGATGGAATTAAAAAAAAAAAAACCGTGGAAAAATATCGGGAATTGGGAGTTAATGGGATGGAATTCCCAAAAAACCATGGAAAAATAGAGTTAATGAGATGGAATTCCCAAAAAAACCCCCATGGGCTCGGCATCAGGGGGCTGGGAATTCCCGAAAAAACATGGAAAAATATCAGGAATTGGCATGAATAGGAAGAATTCCCAAAAAAACCATGGAAAAGCAGCGGGAATTAAGAGTTACTGTGAAGGAATTCCCAAAAAACTCCTTGGAATAACAGGAGAATTGGAATTAATGGGATGGAATTCCCAAAAAACCCCCGGGATTAGCATCAGGGGGCTGAGAGTTCCTGAAAAAACATGGAAAAATACCGTTAATGGGATGGGATTCCTGAAAAAAACATGGAAAAATAGAGTAAATGGGATGGGATTAAAAAAAAACATGGAAAAATATCGGGAATTGGAGTTAATGGAATGGAACTCCCAAAAAAATCCTGGAAAAATAATTCGGAATGGGAGTCAATGGGATGGAATTCCCAAAAAAACCCACGGAAAAATATTGGGAATTGGAATTAATGGGATGGAATTCCCAAAAAAAAATCATGGAAAAATATTGGGAATTGGAGTTAATGGGATGGAATTCCCAAAAAAACCATGGAAAAATACTGGGAATGGGAGTTAATGGGATGGAATTCCCAAAAAAAACCACAGAAAAATATCGGGAATTGGAGTTAAAGGGATGGAATTCCCAAATAAAACATGGAAAAATATCGGAAATTGGAGTTAATGGGATGGAATTCCCAAAAAAACACAGAAAACCAAAGAAAATTAGAGTTAATGGGATGGAATTCCTAAAAAAACCCATGGAGTTAATGGGACGGAATTCCCAAAAAACCCCTGTGATTGGAATCAGGGGGTTGAGAATTCCCCAAAAAACATGGAAAAATACCGTTAATGGGATGGAATTCCCAAAAACCCACAGAAAAATATCGGGAATTGGAGTTAATGGGATGGAATTCCTGAAAAAGCCATGGAAAAACAATGGGATTGGTGTGAATGGGATGGAATTCCCAAAAAAAGCCCCCAGGATTGGCACCAGGGGGCTGGGAATTCCCCAAAAAACATGGAAAAATACCGGAATTAGAATTAAAGGGATGGAATTCCCAAAAAAAACATGGAAAAATATCGGAATTAGAATTAAAGGGATGGAATTCCCAAAAAAAAATAAACCCCAAAACCTTGGGAATTGGAGTTAAAGGGATGGAATTCCCAAAAAAACATGGAAAAATACAGTGAATGGGGTGGGATTCAAATAAAAAATGGAAAAATATCGGGAATTGGAGTTAAAGGGATGGAATTCCAAAAAAAAACAGAGAAAACCAGAGAAAATTAGAGTTAATGGGATGGAAATCCTAAAAAAAAACCCCTGGATTAGTATCAGGGGGCTGAGAATTCCCAAAAAAACATGGAAAAATAGAGTTAATGGGATGGAATTCCCAAAAAAAAAAAGGAAAAATATTGGAAATAGGAGTTAATGGTATGGAATACCCCAAAAAACACAGAAAATCAAAGAAAAATAGAGTTAATGGGATGGAATTCCCAAAAAAAAAAAGGAAAAATATTGGGAATTGGAGTTAATGGGATGGAATTCCCAAAAAAAA
>NW_026626388.1:0-1016 GCF_030028575.1 Malurus melanocephalus
CGCTGCAGCAGCCACGCCGCGCTGTGGTTGGTGCGGGGGCTGTTCTGAGCGTAGTCCCGCAGCAGCAGCACCAGAGCCCGCACCACGGGCACGCAGGCAAACCTGGGATGGAAAAGAAAAAAATTTAAATTTTTATAAATTTTTTTTTATATTTTTGTATGTATTTTATATGATTCAACATAAATTTTATGATATTTTATGATATTTTATGTATTTTTAGTATTTTATGTATTTTTAATAAATTTTTAATATGCTTTATATATTTTATATAAGTTAATAAAAATTTAAATAATATCTTTTTTATAATTATTTTTTAATATACATGTTTTTAATATAATTTACTCAAAATTTTGTTGGCCTTTGCCCCTGGGGGGAACAGGTGAAGAGCAGCAGAACCAGTGCCCATTGCTGGGGTTGGAAATTACACCAGTATTTTTATATAAATTTTTAGTATATTTTATAGATTTTATAAGTTAATAAAATTTAAATGCATGTATTATATTGTTTTATTGCAATTCTTTAATATAATTTACTCAAAATTTTGTTGGCCACAAAATAAAGCAACGCCTTGACTTTCTAACGTTAAAAACGGTAATTTTGGTTTTTTCCCACAGTTTTGGTGACACCGACAGGTCCCAACCCCCCCTCGGCCCCGTGGCAGCCCCTCCTCACCGTTTCAGGTATTCCTGGAAGTTGAATTCCTTCTCTGACACCTGCACTGCCTGCTGCTGCTCCTCCTCTTCATCCTCCTCCTCCTCCTCTTCCTCCGGTTCCTCGGGCTCGGCGGGCTCGGGCCCTGTGGGAAGATGTTTTCCCTTTCCATTTCCAGTTTCCCATTCCCAATTCCTATTGCCCAAAGTTTCCTATTTCCAATTTCCCATTTCTAAGTTTTCATTTCCCATTTCCCTTTCCCATTTCTTGTTTCCCATTTCCCAATTCTCCAATTCCCATGTCCCATTTCCAATTTCCCATTTTCCCATTTCTATTTCCAATTCCCATTTTTCCATTCCCCATTT
>NW_026626388.1:2391-3508 GCF_030028575.1 Malurus melanocephalus
GCCCGCCCGGTGACAGTGACAGTGACAGTGACACAGTGTCCCAGTGACAGTGACAGTGACAGTGACACGCACCTGGCCGCGCGCAGCAGCCGCAGCGCTGTCCCCGCCCGCCCGGTGACAGTGACAGTGACACACACCCAGTGACAGTGACAGTGACACGTACCTGGCCGCGCGCAGCAGCCTCACTGCCGTCCCCGCCCGCCCGTCCCTCAGGCTGTCCTGGATCCGCAGCAGGGCCTGCGCGCGCTGCTCCTCCACCGGCGTCACCGCGGCCGCGTCGAACGGCACCGCGTCCTCGGGGAGGGCCACCCTGCCCTGGTGACAGCAGGGAGCAACAGTGACTGTCAGTGACCAACAGTGACCATCGGTGACCAACAGTGACCAACAGTGACCATCAGTGACCATCGGTGACCAACAGGGACCATCGGTGACCATCAGTGACCGTCAGGGAGCAACAGTGACCGTCAGGGGCCATCAATGGCCATCAGTGACCGTCAGGGACCATCAATGGCCATCAGTGACCGTCAGGGACCAACAGTGACCATCAGGGATCATCAGGGACCAACAGTGACCATTGGTAACCAACAGTGACCATCAGGGGCCAACGGTGACCATTGGTAACCAACAGTGACCATCAGGGGCCAACGGTGACCATTGGTAACCAACAGTGACCATCAGGGGCCAACGGTGACCATCAGTTGCCATCAGTGACCACCAACGGCCATCAGTGACAGCCAATGGCCATCAGCGACCACCAATGGCCATCAGTGACCATCAGTTGCCATCAGTGACCATCAGCAGCCATCAGTGACAACCAACAGCCATCAATGACCATTGATGACCATCTATGATCATCAGTGGCCATCAATGACCACCAACAGCCATCAATGACCATCACTGGCCATCAATGACCATCGACTGCCATCAACGGCCATCAGTGACCATCAGTGACCACCAATGACCATCAATAACCATCATGACCATCACTGGCCATCACTGACCATCACTGCCCACCAATCCCCACCCCCTCTATCTCCCACCTCCATGGTACCTCCAGACAGTCCCGAATCTGCGGCTCCAGCCCCTCCCAGAGCTGCTCCATCTCGGCGGCTCCGAG
>NW_026626388.1:4508-7264 GCF_030028575.1 Malurus melanocephalus
ATAATAATTTAAGCAATTAACAATGAGGGACAGAGGGACACAGGGACACAGAGACAGAGGGACACAGGGACAGAAGGACAGAGGGACACAGGGACTCACTCTGGATGACCTGGCTGCTGTCCCGCACCGCCGGCTCTGGGGACCGATCCATCTCCTGCACCGTCCGCAGCAGCTCCTGGTACGCCTTCAGCGCCAGGTGCATCCTGGGGGGTCAGCGGTCACCAAGTGGTCACCAGGGTGGTCACCAGGATGGTCACCAGGTGGTCACCAGGGTGGTCACCAGGTGGTGCTCCAAAAATCCCAAATGCCCAATGGGGTTCCAGGTATTGTGGGGGTTCCAGAACTCCAAAAATCCCAAATGCCCCAAGGGGCTCCTGGCACTCCAAAAGTCCCAAATACCCAGTGGGGTCCCAGGTACTGTAGGGGTTCCCAGATGTCCAGAAGATGCCAGGAACTTTGAGGTTCCCAGAAGATCCCAGGTACTTTGGCATTCCCAGAAGATCCCAGGAACTTTGGGGATCCCAGATGTCCCGAAGATCCCAGGTACTTTGGGATTCCCAGAAGATCCCAGGAACTTTGAGGTTCCCAGAAGATCCCAGGAACTTTGGGATTCCCAGAAGGTCCCAGGAACTTTGGGGTCTCCAGATATCCCAGAAGATCCCAGGTGCTTTGGGATTCCCAGAAGATCCCAGGAACTTTGGGGTTCCCAGAAGGTCCCAGGAACTTTGAGGTTCCCCGAAGATCCCAGGAACTTTGGGGTTCCCAGAAGATCCCAGATGCTTTGGGGTTCCCAAGGAGGATCCCCAACACCCAGGGCCATCCCAAATGTCCAGAAGATCCCAGGAACTTTGGAGTCCCCAGATGTCCAGAAGATCCCAGGAACTCTGGGATTCGCAGAAGATCCCAGGAACTTTGGGGTTCCCAGAAGATCCCAGGTACTTTGGGGTTCCCAGAAGATCCCAGGAACTTTGGGGTTCCCAAGGAGCATCCCCAACACTGCAAACCATCCCAGATGTCCAGAAGATCCCAGGAACTTTGGGGTTCCCAGAAGGTCCCAGGAACTTTGGGGTTCCCAGAAGATCCCAAGTGCTTTGGGATTCCCAGAAGATCCCATGAACTTTGGGATTCCCAGATGTCCCAAAGATCCCAGGTGCTTTGGGATTCCCAGAAGATCCCAGGAACTTTGAGATTCCCAGAAGATCCCAGGAACTTTGGGATTCCCAGAAGGTTCCAGGAACTTTGGGGTTCCCAGAAGGTCCCAGGTACTTTGGGATTCCCAGAAGATCCCAGGAACTTTGGGATTCCCAGATATCCCAGAAGGTCCTAGGTGCTTTGGGATTCGCAGAAGATCCCAGGAACTTTGGGATTCCCCGAAGATCCCAGGAATATTGGGGTTACCAGAAGATCCCAGGAATATTGGGGTTCCCAGATGGTCCCAGGAACTTTGGGGTTCCCAGATGTCCAGAAGATCCCAGGAACTTTGGGGTTCCCAGATGTCCCGAAGATCCCAGGAACTTTGGGGTTCCCAGAAGATCCCAGGAACTTTGGGGTCCCCATGTGTCCAGAAGATCCCAAGAACTTTGGGATTCCCAGAAGATCCCAGGAACTTTGGGGTTCATAGAAGATCCCAAGAACTTTGGGATTCCCCGAAGATCCCAGGAACTTTGGGGTTCCCAAGGAGGATCCTAGACACCAAGGGCCATCCCAGATGTCCAGAAGATCCCAGGAACTTTGGGGTTCCCAGAAGATCCCAGATGCTTTGAGGTCCCCAAGCACAACCCCCAACACCGTGGTCCACCCCGCTTGCCCACCTGCGGGCCCAGGTGGTCGCCTCCTTCTTGTCCATCAGGGCCATCTCGTAGTAGGTGGTGAGGTTGTGCTCCATGAAGCTGAAGGCTCTCACGCCCACCGTTTCGGACACCAGCTCTGGCCGGAAGCCRCGGCGCCGGTTGAAGGCCATGAAGAAGGCGGTGGCCCACAGGTAATAGGTCTCGTCGTGCTGCTGAGCCTTCTCCCGCACCAGCTGGTCCTGGGGGCGACCATGGGGTGGAGGGGTCAGAGGGGGTCACGCTGATGACCGGGGATTCCTTTTTATGTCCTCTTTTTGTGTATTTTTTTTTATATTCTTTATTATGTATTTTTTTTATGTCCTTTTTTCATGTACTTTTTTAATATTCCTTTTTGTGTCCTTTTATTATGCACTTTTTTATATTCCTTTACGTGCACCTTGTTGTTACACTTTTACATATCTTTTTTATATTCCTTTTTATGTCTTTTTCAATGAATTTTTTTAATACTCCTTTTTATATTCTTTTTATGTATTTTTTTATATTCTTTTTTATGTACCCTTTTTATGCACTTTTTTATATTCCTTTATGCGTATTTTACATATTTTACATGGTTTTTACCTTTTTACATAGTTTTTTTATATTCCTTTTTATGTCTTCTTGCGTATTTTTTTATATTCTTTATTATGTCCTTTTTTGTGTATTTTTTTATATTCCCATTTATGTACCCTTTTCATGCACTTTTTTATATTCCTTTTTATGTTCTTTTTTTATGTACTTTTTTTACGTACTTTTTTATATTCCTTTATATGTACCTTGTTTTTACCCTTTTACGTATCTTTTTTATATTGTTTTCTATGTACTCTTTTTATGTACTTTTTTTATATTCCTTTATATGTACCTTGTTTTTACCCTTTTACGTATCTTTTTTATATCTTTTTTTTGTGCATTTTTTTATATTCCTTTTTA
>NW_026626390.1:0-902 GCF_030028575.1 Malurus melanocephalus
CCTTTCCCTAAACCCAGCCTTTCCCTAAACCCAGCCTTTCCCTTAATCCAGCCTTTCCCTAAATCCAACCTTTCCCTAGAAGCAGTCTTTCCCTAAAATTCAGCCTTTTCCTTAAACCCAGCCTTCCCTTAAAATCCAACCTTTCCCTAAAATCCACCCTTCCCGAAAATTCAGCCTTTCCCTAAAACCCAGCCTTTCCCTAAATCCAAACTTTCCCTAAATCCAACCTTTCCCCAAAATTCAGCCTTTCTCTAAAACCCAGCCTTTCCCAAACCCCAACCTTTCTCTCAAATCCAGCCTTCTCCTACAATCCAGCCTTTCCCTAAATCCAACCTTTCCTAAAACCCAACTATTTCCTAAAACCCAGCCTTTCCCTAAATCCAACCTTTCTCTAAAACGCAACCTTTCCCTAAACCCAGCCTTTCCCTAAAATCCACCCTTCCCTTAAAATCCAACCTTTCCCAAAATCCAGCCTTCCCCTACAGTTCAGCCTTTCCTAAAATCGAACCTTTCCTAAAATCCAACCTTTCCCTAAATCCAGTCTTCCCCTGCTCTCCAAACTTTCCCTGCTCTCCAACGTTCCCCTAAAACCCAACCTTTCTCTCAAATCCAGCCTTTCCCTGATCTCCAGCGTTTCCCTGATCTCCAACTTTCCCCTAAAATCCAACCTTTCCCAAAATCCAAACTTCTTGTATCTCTAACCTTTCCCAAAATCCAGCCTTTCCCAAAATCCAGCCTTTCCTAAAATCCAAGCTTTCCTAAAATCCGACCTTTTGCTAAATCAAATTTTCCCCTAAATCCAGCCTTTCCTAAAATCCAACCTTTCCCATGTCTGGAGCTCTCTGTAGGGTGGGGAAAGAGCTCTCCTGCCCCAAATCCCCAAACCCCAGTAGCCCCAAAAC
>NW_026626390.1:2803-5157 GCF_030028575.1 Malurus melanocephalus
AAGCTGGGATCGTTTAACAAAATCTCTGTGTCCCTTTTATAAAAAAAAACCAAAACTCCGTCAGAGCAGTCTGGGTGTGCTGGGAAATGGATGAAATAAAATCCTATTTTTAGCAGGTAAGGTTCTTCTGAAATAATGTCCTGGGGAGAGGTGAAACCCTCAAAGGCACTTAAAAATCCTAAAGGCACTCTAAGATCTAAAGGCACTTGAAAATCCTAAAGGCACTTCGAAATCCTAAAGGCACTTAAAAATCTTAAAGGCACTTAAAAATCCTAAAGGCACTCAAAGATCTAAAGGCACTTAAAAATCCTAAAGGCAGAAATAAAATCCTATTTTAGGCAGGTGAGGTTTTTCTGAAATAATGTCGCAGGGAGAGCTGAAACCCTTAAAGGCACTTAAAAATCCTAAAAGCTCTTAGAGATCCTAAAGGCAGAAATAAAACCCTGTCTTTAGCAGGTGAGGTTTTTCTGAAAAAACGTCCCGGGGAGAGGTGAAACCCATAAAGGCACTTAAAAATCCTAAAGGCACTTTGAGATCCTAAAAGCACTTCAGGATCCTAAAGGCATTTAGAAATCCTAAAGGCATTTAAAAATCCTAACGGCACTCAAAGATCTAAAGGCACTTAAAAATCTTAAAGGCACTTCAAGATCCTAAAAGCACTCAAACCCCGCCAGCGCCAGGTGCTGGGGAATTTCCTGCTCCGAATTCCAGGGATTTTTGTTTCAATAACCCTCGAGTGGTTCTGCAGCTGAATTTATTCCCAAGCTGAATTTTCCAGGTTTTCCTGCTGGAAAATTTCCTTTTTTTTTTTTTATTTTTCCCTGCTGCAGAACAACAAGACCACGCAGTTCAGGCACGTGCAGCAGCTGACCTACAGCCTGATCGAGTGGCGATCCCAAATCCTCTCGGGGACCCTGCCCAAGGACGAGCTGGCCGAGCTCAAGAAAAAAGTCACGGCCAAAATCGACTATGGCAACAGGTGAGCCCCAAATCCCAAATCCTGGGATTCCCCAAAATCCGGGAAAAGCTCGGGGTGGGGATTGAAGGGGATTGGGGTGGGGTTGTGTCCTTGGGAAGGGTCAGAGGGTTTGAGTTCCCGTGGTAACGGGGGGATCTGGGTTTGCAGCGGATCTGTGGCGGGAATTGTTTGGTGTCCTGGCGGGAATTCTGTGTCTTGGCGGGAATTTCCCTGTGTTCTGGTGGGAATTCTCCCATGTCCTGGCGGGAAATTCAATATCTTGATGGAAATTCAGTGTCTTGGTGGGAATTTGGTGTCTTGGCGGGAATTTCCCTGTGTCCTGGCGGGAATTTTCCCATGTCTTGATGGAAATTTAAGTGTCTTGGTGGGAGTTCAGTATCTTGGTTGGAATTTTCCCATGTCCAGGCAGGAATTTCCCTGTTTCCTGGTGGGAATTCTCCTGTTCCCTTTTGGGAATTCTCCCATGTCCTGGCAGGAATTCAGTGTCTTGGTGGAAATTCGGTGTCTTGGCAGGAATTCTGTGTCCTGGTGGGAATTGAGTGTCTTGGCAGGAATTTCCCTGTTCCCTTTTGGGAATTCTCCTGTTTCCTGGTGGGAATTCTTCTGTGTCCTGGTGGGAATTCTGTGTCCTGGCAGGAATTTTCCTGTGTCTTGATGGAAATTCAGTGTCTTGGCGGGAGTTTGGTGTCTTGGTGGGAATTTCCCTGTTCCCTTTTGGGAATTCTCCCATGTCCTGGCGGGATTTTAGTATCTCAGCGGGAATTCTGTGTCCTGGTGGGAATTTTCCTGTTCCATGGCGGGAATTCTCCCATGTCCTGGCGGGAATTTAGTGTCTTGGCAGGAATTCTGTGTCTTGATGGGAATTCTCCCATGTCCTGGTGGGAATTTCATTCCAAGGTTGTGCAGTGATTCCACTCTGCTGCTCCCACATTTTGTCGTTTTTTCTCTCCAGGATCCTGGGTCTGGATCTGGTTGTTATTCCAAGATTTCACAGTGATTCCATCCCTGCTGCTCCCACATTTTGCAATTTTTCCCTCCAGGATCTGGGTCTGGACCTGGTTATCATTCTAAGGTTTCACAGTGATTCCATTTTTCTGCTCCCACATTCCCTGGGGATTTTTCCCTGCAGGATCCTGGGTCTGGACCTGGTTGTCCGCGATGACAACGGGAACATCCTGGACCCCGATGACACCAGCACCATTGCGCTATTCCGGGCCCACGAGACGGCGTCCAAGAGGATCGASGAGAGGATCCAGGAGGAAAAGGTGAGGCTGCTGGCCCCGAGCTGCCTGATCCTCTCTATTTTTATGGATTTTTCTAATATATAAATATATATATATATATGTATATATGTATGTATATACGTATGTATGTA
>NW_026626390.1:5496-7186 GCF_030028575.1 Malurus melanocephalus
ACGCTGTGCTCCTCTGCCAGCAGAACTAAATTCTCCTGTGCTTGTTTCTGATGAAAATGTGAAATTTAATGGAAATAAGAAATTATTTTTGTTTGTTTCTGATGGAAACGGGAAATTTAATGGGAGTACAGGATTCTTTGTGTTTGTTTTTAATGGAAATGTGAAATTTAACAGGAATTAAGGAATTCTTTGTGTTTGTTTTTGATGGAAATGTAAAATTTAACAGGAATTAAGGAATTGATTCTGTTTGTTTTTAATGAAAATGTGGAATTTAACGGAATTCGGGGATTCCTTTCAGTCGCTGCAGCAGAGCCTGGAGCCTCGGGCACAGCCCATCTTCAGCTCCACGCACACCCACAGCCTCTACGTCAACTTCAAGAACTTCGTCTGCAACATCGGCGAGGACGCCGAGCTGCTGATGAGCCTCTACGACCCCGACCTCTCCCAGTTCATCAGGTGGGGCTGCTTTGGGCAGAATCATGAAAAATCACAGAATCAAAAAGAGTCACAAAAACACAGAATCACTAAGAATCACAAAATCACAGAATCATAAAATCACAGAATCACAAAATGACAAAATCACGAAGACTCACAACATCACAGAAACATGGAATCACAGAATCACAAAATCACAAAATCATGGAATCACAAAATCAGAAAGAATCACAGAATCACAAAATCACAGAATCGCAGAATCATGGAATCACAACCACAAAATCATGGAGTCACAGAGTCACAGAATCACAAAGAGTCACAAAATCACAAAATCAGAAAGAATCACAAAATCACTGAGTCACAGGGAATCACAGAATCACACAATCACAAAGAATCACAAAATCACAGGATCATGGAAATCACAGAATCACAAAATCACAAAACCACAAAATCACAGAATCACAAAATCACGGGGTCACAGGGAATCATAAAATCACAGAATCACAAAGAATCACAAAATCACAGAATCACAAAGAATCACAAAGTCACAAAATCACAAGGAATCACAAAGTATCACAAAATCACAGAATCCCAAATCCTCATTTTGGAGAAATTTATTCCAAATTACTTTGTAAATTAATAACTTTGTAATCAATTAATTAATTAATTAATTTGTAATTATCTACTTTATAATTCATTTCAGAAAGAGAGCCAAGCTCATGGTCTGCCCCCTTCTTAAAGCCGGGTTTTTCTTCTACCCCAATTCGTCTTTTTATAATTTTAATTCAGCTTTACAATTTATAATTTTAATTTTCCCTTGCCATGCTCACGAGCCTCGAGGAAGCCTTTGGTGGATTTTTTTTTCCCAGTTTTCTGGCTGCCCCCACATCCGAGAAGTCAGGGGAGATAATGGGGAACTTTATCAGGGAGTCGGGAACGCTCCGTGCCCGTCCCTGCCGTTATCAGGAGCTGGAATTGTCCCAGGAATTGTCCCAGGGTGAATGAATCACTTCAGAGSCTTTCCAGGATAAAGGATTTGTCAAATGTTCCCGAAAGATCAAAATGTTTTTGCTGGGAAATGAGATTTCAGGTGGTGGTTTGTTGAAATTGATTTATTTTTCCTTTTTTTGCAGTGAAAATTACCTGGTGCGCTGGGGCAGCAACGGGATGCCGAAAGAAATTGAGAAGCTCAACAACCTCCAAGCAGTGTTCACGGTAAAATTTGGGGAATTCTGGGATTGGGCTGGGAGGGACC
>NW_026626391.1:0-1516 GCF_030028575.1 Malurus melanocephalus
TGCTAGGCCACACCCCCTCTCTTCCAGGAGAATCGCGATTGGCTGAGGGAGAGATGGAAAGCGCAGCGCCGGCCAATGGGGAAGCGGCGCCTCACGGAGCGTTTAATGAGGGCGGCCGTGCTGAGGAAGCGCCGACCAATCAGCAACGAGATGGGGAAAGCGAGGCAGCCAATGGGAACGCTTCGCTGCAGGGTTTGTCCAATGAGGGGCAGAGCAGCTGTGGCTCAGCCAATGAGGACGCAGAGCAGCGGGAGCTGACCAATGGCAGCAAAGGGGCGCAGCCAGCCAATGAGGTTGCAGGACACAGAGCCCCAACCAATGAGAATGCAGGACACAAAGTAACAGCCAATGAGGACACAGGACACAAAGCCCCAGCCAATGAGAACGCAGGATGCAAATCTCCGGTTAATGAGGACACCAATAAGGACACAGCGCCACAAGCCCCAGCCAATCAGGACACAGCACCCACATCCGCAGCCAATCAGGACAGCACCCGCCAATCCCCAGCCAATCCAGCACCGCCCAACCAGGACACGCCCCCTGAGGATCCCACCAATGAGCTGGCACCKCTGCCATCCGCAGCCAATGAGGCGCGAGACCCTTGGGATTGGTCGCTGGAGGAGGCGTGGCTTAGAGCGCCGGAGGAGGAGGGGCTTGATGTGTGGGGGGCGGGGTCTGAGGACTGGAAGGCGGAGCTTGATGACTCGGAGGCGGAGCTTAATGACTCAGAGGCGGAGTCTGATGACTCTGAGGTGGGGCTTGATGGGGAGGAGGGGCCTGAGGATGGGGAGGCGGGGCCTGAGGACAGAGGGGCGGGGCCTGAGGACAGAGGGGCGTGGCCTAAGGACAAGGGGGCGGGGCCTGATGCTGATGATGACCCCGAGCGCTGGTGGCAGAGCCCGGACGGGGCGTGGTCCAAGCTGACCGTCCATCATGGCCGCGGTGTGGCCCGGCCCGGCCTGGGCTCCGTGTGCCGCGTCCGTCTGTCCGTCCATGGCCCCGCCCCCCCCGGCTGGGGCCCGGTGTCGCCGCTGTCCGGCTGCGGCCGCTGGCTCCGTGTCCGGTTGGGCTCGGCCGAGGGCCGCTGGGCCTGCGCGGTGGACGCGGCGCTGGAAACGATGACCGCGGGCGAGCGGGCGCGGCTGAGACCGGCCGGAGCGTCCGGAGCGGCCATTTCCGTCCACCTCGGCCGTTTCACCGCGTCCCCGCCGTTCTGGAGCGCGCCCCTCGCCGACCGCTGGGCCGCGGTGACGTCCGGCCAGGCCCGGGCCGCGGCTTTGCTGTCCCGGGGATCGGTCAGCGCCTCCGGCCGCGCCTATTCCCGCGCACTGCGGGCGGCCGTGGCGGCCGCGGGGCCCCCGCCGTGGTCAGCRGAGGTGGCCGGAGCCAAAGCCGAGCTCCACGCCGGTTTAGCCGCCGTCCAGCTGCGCCTGGGGCTGCCCGCGGCCGCCGCCGCCAACGCCGGCAAAGCCCTGGCCCTGCGGCCGGCGCACCTGGAGGCCCGGTACCGGCGCGG
>NW_026626391.1:3446-7726 GCF_030028575.1 Malurus melanocephalus
ATGGACCTGGAGGCCGCCATGATGGACCTGCTGGCCGTGCTCAGGGCTCAGCCCGGCCACGCCGGCGCCCGGCGGGAGCTGCGGAGAGTCCGGGGAGCGGCCAGGGACAGGGACGCGAGATTGGCCAGGAGATTGGGCCGGCTGTTCGCTTAATTAGGGTAATTAGGGGTAATTAGCTATGGGGAGGTAGGGCTAGTGAGGTGATGGACCTGGAGGCCGCCATGATGGTCGTGGAGGCCGCCATGATGGATTTACAGGCCACGCTCAGGGCTCAGCCCGGCCACAACAGGGACGTGTGATTGGCCCAAGGGCTGGGCCGGCTTTTCACTTAATTAGGGGTAATTAGGGTTAATTAGGGTAATTAGGGGTAATTAATTAGGGGGAGTTAGGGTTAGTGAGGGGATTGGACCTGGACGCCACCATGATGGTCCTGGAGGCCGCCATGATGGATCTCTGGCCGTGCTCCGGGCCCACTCCAGCCACGATGTGCAATTGGCCTGGCGGCTGGGCCGGCTCTTTGCTTAATTAGGGGTAATTAGGGTAATTAGGGGTAATTAATTACAGGGATTAGGGTTAGTGAGGGGAATGGACCTGGAGGGCACCATGATGGACCTGGAGGCCGCCATGATGGACCTGCTGGCCGTGCTCAGGGCTCAGCCCGGCCACGCCCGCGCCCGGCGGGAGCTGCGCAGAGTCCGGGGGGCGGCCAGGGACAGGGACGCACGATTGGCCAGGAGATTGGGCAGGCTGTTCGCTTAATTAGGGTAATTAGGGGTAATTAATTAGGGGCAGGTAGGGTTGTGAGGGGAATGGGCCTGGAGGCCGCCATGATGGATTTACAGGCCAAAGTCGGGGCCCAGCCTGGCCATGACAGGGACGCACGATTGGCCCATTGGCTAGTCTGGCTCTTTGCTTAATTAGGGGTAATTAGGGGTAATTAGTGAAATTTGGGTAATTAATTACAGGGATTAGGGTTAGTGAGGGGATTGGACCTGGACGCCACCATGATGGACCTGGAGGCCGCCATGATGGACCTGCTGGCCGTGCTCAGGGCTCAGCCCAGCCACACCGGCGCCCGGCGGGAGCTGCGCAGAGTCCGGGGGGCGGCCAGGGACAGGGACGCGAGATTGGCCAGGAGATTGGGCAGGCTGTTCGCTTAATTAGGGGTAATTAATTAGGGGCAGGTAGGGTTGTGAGGGGAATGGGCCTGGAGGCCGCCATGTTGGACCTGGAGGCCGCCATGATGGATCTACAGGCCAAAGTCGGGGCCCAGCCTGGCCATGACAGGGACGCACGATTGGCCCATTGGCTAGTCCGGCTCTTTGCTTAATTAGGGGTAATTAGGGTAATTAGAGGTAAATAATTACAGGGATTAGGGTTAGTGAGGGGATTGGACCTGGACACCACCATGATGGTCATGGAGGCCGCCATGATGGATTTACAGGCCGTGCTCCAGGCCTGGTCTAGCTGTGACCAGGATGCGCGATTGGCCCAAGGGCTGGGCCGGCGTTTCACTTAATTAGGGGTAATTAGGGTAATTAGGGGTAATTAATTACAGGGATTAGGGTTAGTAAGGGGAGTAGGCTGGATGCCACCATGATGGACCTGGAGGCCGCCATGATGGATTTACAGGCCAAGCTCAGCGCCCAGTCCGACCACAACAGGGACACAGAATCGGCCTGGTGGCTGGGCTGGCTCTTTGCTTAATCAGGGGTAATTAGGGGTAATTAATTATGGGGAGTTAGGGTTAGTGAGGGGAATGGGCCTGGAGGCCGCCATGATGGGCCTGGAGGCCGCCATGATGGATTTACAGGCCGAGCTCAGGGCTCAGCCCGACCACAACAGGGACACAGAATCGGCCTGGTGGCTGGGCCAGCTCTTTGCTTAATTAATGGTAATTAGGGTAATTAGGGGTGATTAATTACAGGGATTAGGGTTAGTAAGGGGAGTAGGCTGGATGCCACCATGATGGACCTGGAGGCCGCCATGATGGATTTACAGGCCAAGCTCAGGGCCCAGCCCGACCACAACAGGGACACAGAATCGGCCTGGTGGCTGGGCCAGCTCTTTGCTTAATTAATGGTAATTAGGGTAATTAGGGGTGATTAATTATGGGGAGTTAGGGTTAGTGAGGGGATGGACCTGGACGCCACCATGATGGACCTGGAGGCCGCCATGATGGATCTGCTGGCTGCACTCAGAGCCCCGTGGCCTTGCTGGCTCTTTGCTTAATTAGGGGTAATTAGAGGTAATTAGGGGTAATTAATTAGGGGGAGTTAGGGTTAATGAGGGGAGTTGGCCTGGAGGCCGCCATGATGGATCTGCAGGCCACACTCAAGGCCCAGCTCGCCCCTGACCCGGACGCACGATTGGCTCAAGGGCTGGGCCGGCTCTTTGCTTAATTAGGGGTAATTAACTACGATGAAATTAGCATTAATGAGCGGAGTGTGTTTGGTTTTCTTTGTGATCGGGTGCCTCATTAATTAATGTCAATTATACGTTTGTTATTTAACGCTAATTATAGGTTTGATAGCGATGTTTCTGGTGTTAATTATCGGGGGGGGAAATAAGAGTGGAAGTTCGTTAATGAGGTGTTAATTAGGGCTCAATCCATTTCCCCAATTTCTCTTTCTTGGGGGGGCGCCAATTGCTGTAATTAGCAATGTGTTAATGAGTGGGGTTTTATTGGGGAAAGCTCGTTAATGAGGAGTTAATTAAGATCCATTGCCCTTAATTAGGCTCCATCTTGACGGGGTATCACTGGCGTTAATTGGGGTTCATTAACGAGGAGGCTTTAATTAGGGAGGGCAGAGCTTCGTTAATGAGCTCATTAATGAATGGGGGGATTTCCCACAGGCCCCGCCCACCACGCTAACCCCGCCCCCTCATTAGTATATCAATCACCCCTCCCCCGTATCAATATAGAGATTTATTGACCGTCCAAAGGGGGCGGGGCACAGCAGAGGGAGGGGGCGGGGCTCGGCATGCAAATGAGGATGCAGATGAGGAGCGGCCGCAAAGCATCCTGGGAGAGCCGCGGGGGGAGGGGGGAGGGTTCCGGGCGTTTCCATGGCGACGCTGTGGTTATTATGGGATGCTGGGTGTCACCGTGGCGACGAGTCCGGCCCCGTTTCCATGGCAACGTTGACGCTGGGGGATGGTCGCCATGGCAACGGTGTCGCTATGGTTATTATGGGATGCTGGGCGTCACGGTGGCGACGATTCCGGCCCCGTTTCCATGGCAACGCMGCTGCTGGGATGGTCGCCATGGTGACGGTGCCGCCGTGGTTATTATGGGATGCTGGACGTCGCCATGGCGATGGACGCCGTTATCATTATGGGATGCTGGGCGTCACCATGGCAACGCTCTCCGGGCGATTTTCTTCCCGTTGCCATGGAAACGCCGATGCCGCTGGGATGGTCGCCATGGCGACGGTGCTGCCGTTATCATTATGGGATGCTGGGCGTTACCGTGGCGACAAAATCCGGGCATTGTCGCCCCGTCGCCATGGAAACGCCGATGCCGCTGGGATGGTCGCCATGGCRAYGATCGCTGCATGACGCCCAGGACCTGCCGCTGGTATTATGGGATGGCGACCGTCGCCGTGGTAACACTGACCGCGGTCGCCATGGCAACGCCGACGCTCCTCCGGTCCCCGAACCTTCACCGCGTCCCCGGATCATTATGGGATGGTTGGCGTCACCATGGCGACCACAGGGACCCCCCCAAAACCCCCCAGGTTTTTTTTTTGGAATGTTTTTGGGGTCTCCGGGGTCCCAGATGTCGTCATGGTAACAGGGGGCTCATTCTGGGATGGCAAGCGTCACCATGGCGACCACAAGGACCCTCCCCAGGTTTTTTTGGGGGATTTTTTGGCATCTCAGGGGTCCTGGTCGCCATGAGGCTCATTCTGGGATGGCGAGCATCACCATGGTGACCACGAGGCCCCTCCCCCCGGTTTTTTTTTGGGGATTTTTCGCCCTCTCAGGGGTCCCATTCACCATTGGTCTCATTCTGGGATGGCCAGCATCGCCATGGCGACCACAAAGCCCCTTCCCCCGGGTTTTTTTTGGGATTTTTCGGCCTCTCAGGGGTCCCAGCCGTCGTCCTGGTGCTGGGCAGCGATGATGATGACCACGGTGAGGATGGTGCACAGGACGATGGCGGCGATGCCCACGGCCAGGCTGATGAAGGAGAAATTCCGCGCCTCCCGCGAGGCGATCTCGGCCGAGACGATGTCCCCCCGCGCCACGGCCGTGCGCACCTGGGGGGGATGGGC
>NW_026626392.1:0-1476 GCF_030028575.1 Malurus melanocephalus
CCTCCCAGGATTAGGATCCAGGAATAGCCCGGCAGCAGAGCACGGGATGGCCCCAAATCATCAGAGAGCTGCTCAGATAAGGCTGGAGCACGAGGGAGCTGCCAGAAAAYGCAGGAGCCTGCTGGAATTCCATAAATAATAAAGGAAAAATTAACCCTGAATATGGGATAGCGCAAATMCCCCACAGCCAAACCCCACAGTCGGGAAGGAGGTGTTTCCAGGGGAAGATCTGCTCTGTAGGGTGATTTGTGCTCACCTCATTTCTGCCTTGAGCTGTCAGTCCTGGATCTGGGATTGGGGTGACGTTCCCTGGGATTTGGGGATTCCTGCAGAGTGCAGCAGCTTTGGGATTTCAAACGGAAAAGGAGGATTTAGGGCCATGAGGCAGCCCCAAAAGGGAAGGGGTTCCTGGGGTCAAAGACTGCCACCCCTCAGACAGGATCTCTTCAATTATTGCTGCACCTCAAGAAATTATTTCAATAATTGACGGAGTTTTTGGAGGCCAAAAAAAAGAAAGAAAATAAAAATAAAAATAAAATTAAAATAAAAAGTAGAATAAAAAGGAAAAGAAGAATAAAAATAAAAATAAAAATAAAAATAAAAATAAAAATAAAAATAAAAAATATTTAAAAATAAAAGTAAAAATAGGAACAAAAAGAAAAAGAAAAAGAAAATATAAAAAGAATAAAAATGAATAAAAAATAAAAATAAAATAAAAAATAAAATAAAAAATAAAAATAAAAATAAGAATAAAAATAAATAAAAATAATAAAAAAATAAATGCACCTCTTTAATTATTGCCGCGCCTCAAGAAATTATTTCAATAATTGGCAGAGTTTTCAGAGGCAAAAAAATAAAAATAAAGATAAAAATAAAGATAAAAATAAAGATAAAAATAAAGATAAAAATAAAGATAAAAATAAAGATAAAAATAAAATCTCTTGGCAGGCTCAGGGCTGGTTGCTGGGATTAGAGCTCCCCTTAGCGGGATTCAGGCAGGGGACACTCTGGAGTCACCAACCCGGCCTTGGGCACTCCGGGGATGGCACCGCCACAGCTCCCTCCGCTTCCCAGTTCACAGAAACTCCCGGCGGGAATTCCCTGCGGATTTCATCCCGAAAAGTCCGCAAATTCCTGCTGGGAAACACAAGATTCTGGGATAGAGGGAAAGAGTTAATGTTGCAAACACGCGTGTAAGAAAATCTCTCTGGGTGGCAGCAGAAACGCCCGGGACAGCTCATGGAGCTTGGAATCCGTGCAGAAACAGCTCCGATCCAACAAAACAAGGAAATTTCCAAGGAAATCGGGGAAATCCTTCGGGAATCGCGGTGCTCCTGCAGTTGTTCAGCTCTGGGTCAATGGGGGATCCAGGGGAGCTTTAGGGGGGATTTTAGGGAAGAATTTTCCRTGGAAGGGGTTATCCAACACTGGCACAGCTGCCCAGGGCACTGGGGTGCCCCAAACCCTGGAAATATT
>NW_026626392.1:1637-5258 GCF_030028575.1 Malurus melanocephalus
TTAACAATTCCCTGATTTTATAACTGACCCTTTTCCAAGGGAGCGTCCAACAAGGAACTCGTCCCAATCTGTTCATGTTTGTTCTGCTCCTCTGGGCAAATCCATCCATTCCCTGGTGGGAAGAACCCAAAAAATGAGTTTTTTCTGTCAACCAGGAGCCCAAAAACGGTGTAAGGGCAGAACCAAGAGTAGAACCAAGAGCAGGATTTTTCAGGGCCCAGTCTGGGTTTGCTCATCCGTGTCCCAGCCACATCCCTGCTCCTCAGGAACGCTTCTGGGAGCACTGCCAGCACAGACAGAGCCAATTCCAGAGCTTTTTCACATTTTTGGATGAGGGAATGGCATTCCCAGCAGCTGGGGGTGGTGCCATTCCTTTATCCAGCAAGGATTGGGAATTTTCCTCTGCCAGGAGCTCTTCAAAATTCCCCAGAAAGTCACTAAACCAGACCAAAAACTTCTCCAGCCAACGCCTGGGAGATGATCAAATTACAGCAGGAGAAAATATTTTCTGCTGTTCACAAATATTGGAATTTGTTTGAGACGCCCCGTTCCCATTTGAGTTAATTGCTTTACCCTAAACGCACCTCTTCAATTATTGCCGCACCTCAAGAAATTATTTCGATAATTGACGGAGTTTTCAGAGGCAAAACCCGGTGTTATTAAATCCAAATTAAATGCACATTGGAGACACTTCACTAGAGTGCTGCCGGAGCAGAGCTTTTCACGCTGGGTGAGGAATAACTTTGGGAATTAACGGCAGGAATCCATCACTGTGCAGTCATTCACGAGCACCTCCTTCCTGTTTTTGCCCAATTCCCACAGGAATTTGAGAATTTTTGAATATCCCAGAGTTTGGGAGCAGTTCTGGGTATGGGATGTTCAGCCCCACCTCAGAGGGGTTAAACCCAGCTCTGGGTGCTGAGGAGGTGAGGAATAACTTTGGGAATTAACGGCAGGAATCCATCACTCTGTAATCCTCCACAAGCACCTCCTTCCCAATTTTCCCCAATTCCAACAGGTATTTGAGCATTTTGGTGAATATCCCAGGGTCTGGGAGCAGTTCCAGGTATGGGATATTCACTGCCATTTCAGGGGGATTAAACCCAGCCCTGGGTGCTGAGAAGGTGAGGAATAATTGGGAATTAATGGAAGGAATCCATCAATCTGCAGCCAGCCAGGAGCACCTCATTCCCGATTTTCCCAATTCCCACAGGAATTTGAGCATTTTGGTGAATATCCCAGAGTCTGGGAGCAGTTCCAGGTATGGGATGTTCGGCACCCTCTATTCCCATCTCAGGGAGTTAAACCCAGCCCTGAGTGCTGAGGAGGTGAGGAATAACTTTGGGAATTAACGGCAGGAATCCATCAATCTGTAATCCTCCACGAGCACCTCCTTCCCAATTTTCCCCAATTCCCACAGGAATTTGAGCATTTTTGAATATCCCAGAGTTTGTGAGCAGTTCCAGGTGTGGGATGTTCGGCACCCTCTGTTCCCATCTCAGGGGGGTTAAACCCAGCCCTGGGTGCTGACAGAGGGGCTGGGCTGGGTTTTTAGGGATTGGCTCCATCCAGAACTGGATGAAAATTCGGGAGAGCCCAGCCAAAGGGATAGAAATTCGGGAGAGCCCGATGCGCGAACAAAAGTATGGAAATTCGGGAGAGCCGTGTCCCACCAAAGGGATGGAAATTCGGGAGAGCCCCGTGTCCAAACAAAGGGATGGAAATTTGGGAGAGCTCAGTGTCCAAACAAAGGGATGGAAATTCGGGAAAGCTGCGTCCCAAGGGGATGGAAATTTGGGAGAGCCCAGTGTCCAAACAAAAGTATGGAAATTCGGGAGAGCCGTGTCTCACCAAGGGAATGGAAATTTGGGAGAACCCAACCAAAGGGATGGAAATTCAGGACAGCCGTGTCCCACCCACCAAGGGGATGGAAATTTGGGAGAGCTCAGTGTCCAAACAAAGGGATGGAAATTCGGGAAAGCCGTGTCCCACCAAAGGGATGGAAATTCAGGAGAGCTCAGTGTCCAAACAAAGGGATGGAAATTCAGGAGAGCTCAGTGTCCAAACAAAGGGATGGAAATTCAGGAGAGCCGTGTCCCTCCAAAGGGATGGAAATTCGGGAGAGCCCAACCAAAGGGATGGAAATTCGGGAGAGCCCAACCAAAGGGATGGAAATTCGGGAGAGCCCAACCAAAGGGATGGAAATTCGGGAGAGCCGTGTCCCACCGAGGGGAGGCTGCTCCCACCCCGGGGTGCTGAGGGGTCCCAGGGTGGGCTCCATTTCCAGGGAAAGCAGGAGCCCCCCAGGCCCTGCAGAGCTCGGGGATGCTCCGGTCCAGCCCTGTGCCTCCTCCCAGCCTCATCCCAAAGTTTTCCAGAGAAATCGCCGCTTTGGAAAACCTTTGGACCGCAGCTCGGCTCACCTGAAGCAGCTCCTCCCGTGCTCGGAGCGCTCTGCCCTCCATCCCTCGGCCTTTCAGGGTGAAAAATTTGGCCCCAAAGGAGCCCCAGCCCTTCCAGGAATCACCAAACGCGCTCCCAGCACCCCAAACCAGCCCGAAGCAGCGGCGGAATATGGAATTCCCGACGAAACGCGGAGAGCAGCACTAGAGGGAGGCATTTCCCCGCATTCCCGGGATTTCGAGCCGCCGGAAAACCAGCAGCAAAAACGATCCAAACTCTGTTAATCAACTGCAATTAACGGGGGAGCTGCAGCTCCTGTAATCAGCTGCTGATGGAATTCCCTGATAAAGCACGGAGCGGGTAATGAGCAGGAATTTCGGTGGAATTCCATCATTTCACGCTCGGAAAGCGGCCGTGGTTCCCCGAGCTTTTATTCCAAGCGGGAAAAGGAATTCCGAGCCAGTCCAGAGCTCAGAGGGGCCGAACTGTCCTTGCACTGCTCCCCTGGGGCACCTCCCAAATAAACAGAGGGGTTTGTGCCTGAAATTAAAATGCGGGCGTTAATTAATTACGGGCGGTAATTGCAGTCACCCCGATCGGTGAGAACGCCTTGGGCGCGGCCAGCGCTTGACACTTCTGATAGGGAGGAAAAAAAGATTTTTAACGTCTCTTTCCACAGGCGGGGAGAAAATATTCCTAAAATTCTGCGTGAAAATATTCCTAAAATTCTGGGTGAAAATATTCCTAAAATTCTGGGTGAAAATCCTCCTAAAATTCTGCGTGAAAATATTCCTAAAATTCTGGGTGAAAATCCTCCTAAAATTCTGGGTGGAAATCCTTCTAAAATTCTGGGTGAAAATCCTCCTAAAATTTTGGGTGAAAATATTCCTAAAATTCTGGGTGAAAATATTCCTAAAATTCTGGGTGAAAATCAATCTAAAATTCCGTGGAATTGGGAGGGGAAAAGTGCGGCGGATTGGTGCGACCCAAACTCGTGATGCAGCACCGCCTGGTGCTCCAGGAAACGAGGATTACGTTGGAAAAGAGTTTTAAAAATGAGATTAATTACAGATGTTTACAGTCAAGAGGCAGAGGGTGATGAACTCGGAGGGAGGTGGGGATACCATACCGCACACCCCATATCCTGTATCCTATATCCCATATCCCACACCCCATATTCCATATCCCCCACCCTATATCCAATATCCTATATCCCAT
>NW_026626392.1:6528-7348 GCF_030028575.1 Malurus melanocephalus
ATATCCCAGGATAAGGGCAGATATCCTGGAAAAAGGGCAGATATCCCTGGATAAAGGCAGATGTCCCAGGAGAGGGGCGGATATCCCAGGATAAGTGCAGATATTKTGGGATAAGGTCRGATATCCCGGGATAAGAGTGGATATCCCAGGATAAGGGCAGATATTGTGGGATAAGGTCGGATATCCTGGGATAAGGGTGGATATCCAGGGATAAGGGTGGATATTTTGGGATAAGGGTGGATATTTTGGGATAAGGGCCGATGTCCCGGGATAAGGTCAGCACTCCACGGGAAATGCCCACCCCAGCCCTACAATGCCCCCACCCCAGCACACCCCGACCCCGTGCTGGGATCCCGCAAATCCCAAAGGAAGGAATTACAGATCCCAAAGGAAGGAATTGCAAATCCCAAAGGAAGGAATTATAGATCCCAAAGGAAGGAATTGCAAATCCCAAAGGAAGGAATTGCAGATCCCAAAGGAAGGAACTGCAGATCCCAAAGGAAGGAATTGCAGATCCCGCTCTGTTCTCCCAGCTCTGGGCACACGGAATGTTCTGGAACAATCACAGCTGATGGTCTGCACAGAGAGGGTGTGAGGAGGGAAACACGGCTCTGGAGATCCTGGGAATCAGTAAATCCATGGAAATCTGTGAAGTCATGGAGCCCCGGGAATCAGTAAATTCACAAATTCCCAGGAATCAGTAAATTCATGGATCCATGGAAATTGGTGAATTCATGGAGCCCCAGGAATCATTAAATTCACAAATCCCTAGGAATCAGTAAATTCATGGATCCGCAGGAATCAGTAAATTCATGGATAT
>NW_026626393.1:0-1100 GCF_030028575.1 Malurus melanocephalus
AGCCCCTTCAGGCCCTGGCAGGGGCTCTGAGGTCACCCTGAAGCTTCTCTTGTCCAGGTGAGCACCCCCAGCTCTCCCCGCCTGTTTGGGCTGCGCTGTGTCCCGGGGTGCTGGAYGGGGTTTCTCTGTGTCCCGGGGGTTTCTCGGTGTCCCGGTGTCCTTTCGGTGTCCCGGTGTCCCTTCGGGTCCCTCTCTCTGTCCCGCTGTCCCTTGGGGAGGAGCGGAGGCGCGGCCGCCCCGCAGCGCCCCCTGCGGGCCCCGCAGCGCCACTGCCGGGCCGGGCCTGCCGGAGCCGCCGCGACGGGACGGGAGGGGACGGGAGGGACAGGAGGGGACGGGAGGGGACGGGAGGGGACAGGAGGGGACAGGAGGGGACGGGAGGGGACAGGAGGGGACAGGAGGAGCCGCGGGCGCTGTCCCTCACCTGCGCCATCGCCGGGCGCCGCCGTCCTGCCGATGTTGGGCAGAAGGTACTCGATGTTGGGCACGGACTGCGCCTCCTTCTCATCCACGGGGGTCTGCGGGGCCGCACCGGGTCAGGGGGTGCCCATGGACCCCACCGGGGGCTCTGCGCCCCCCGACCCTCAGCGGGACCCCCGCGGGGTCAGGACTCACCTTCTCTCCCTTGTCCTCCGCGTCGCTGAAGAACCAATCGGACTGTGGGGAACGGGACAGGGGTCAGGGGTGACATCCCCATTCCTGGGGACAGATCCCGCTCCCCGGCCAGGCCAGGGACCCTAAACCTGAACCTAAACCTAACCGAACCCTAAACCTAACCCTAACCCTAAACCTTAAAAAAAAAAACCAATCTAACCCAAAACCTAACCCAAACCCCAACCTAACCCTAAACCTAACCCAAACCCCAACCTAACCCTAAACCTAACCCAAACCCCAACCTAACCCTAAATCTAGCCCAAATCCCAACCTAACCCTAAATCTAACCTGAACCCTATCCGAACCCCGCCCCTAACCCCAAACCCCGCCCCGGGTGTCACTCACGTGCTGGATCAGCGTCTCCACGATCTTGTAGCGGTCGGGCATGTGTGTCACCATGTCGGTCATGTTGTCCTCGGATGTCCTGACCAGCGTGGGGCCGAACA
>NW_026626393.1:3482-5074 GCF_030028575.1 Malurus melanocephalus
AGGGATGGGGGGGACAGGGACGGGGGTCATGGATGGTAAAGAGGACAGGGATGATGATGATGATGATGATGATGATGATGATGACGATGCTGAGGACAAAGATGGTGCCACAGAGCAGGAGAGCATTCCAGAGGCATGACAGGGACAACGACCGGCCAGGGCCAGCACGGGGACAGTCACCGGGCAGCCTCACCTCGTCCTGCAGGTTGATCTCGGTGGCGCCCTTGTTGAGCTGCTCCTGCAGGCTGGACACCACCGCGTTGTTGCCGGGCACGCGGTAGATGCCCATGTACTCCAGCCCTCGGTCCTCCACCACCTTGCAGCACGCCTCCACGATCAGGGGCACGTTCTGCGGGACAGGGCCGGGCTCAGGCTGTGCTGGGTCCCGCAGGGTCCCCGAGGGCCGGCAGTGACCGCGCGGCCGTACCTTGTTGTCCGGGGCGGGCTGACAATCCTCCAGCCTCACGCCGAAGGCGCGCGGCGCCGATTTCTTGTTCTTCTTCATGATGTTGATGCCCCACGGGGCTTTTTGGGAGCTGCTCTCATCTGGGAGGGAAAAAAAAAACCCCACAGGATCAGTCGGGATCAATGGGAAGCGCGTCCAGCACCGAGGGGACAGAGAGTGCCCCGCTTTGCCACGCCGGTGTCCCACGGACCTTTGGTGACGGCCGCGTCCTGCCGGGGGGACCGGGGCGCGCTGGTTCCCGTCTGCTTCAGGAACTCGGCTCGGATCCCCAGCCCGCGAGGGCCCTTGGGCGAGGAGTCGGGCTTGGAGCCCGCGGGGCTGCGGGGAGAGCAGGGAGGGCTCAGGCGGGGCACAAAAACCTCCCGGAAACGCCTCCAGCAGCGCTGCCCGGTTCCCTGCGGATCCCCGCGGATCCCTGCGGATCCCCCGGAGCACCGAGCTGCTCCGACCCTCGCTAAAAGTGCCGGGCGGGGCCACCCGGGCTGTCCCCGAGCCGCGCCGGGCGGGGGCGGCTCTTCCGTCACGGTGACCGCGGCCCCGGGGCTCTCGGTGCCCGCCACCCCGGTCCGTACCTCACTTTCCGGTAGTCGTTTAACTTCTTGCTGATAAGGGCTTGGCTGGCAAAACCGGGGTCCTGGGGAGGCAGAGAGAAGAGGGGAAGGGACAACTTGAGCAGCGCGTCCGCCAGACAGCCCCGGGCAAGTSCAGGCTGTGCCGAGCGCCGCGCGGGGCCGGCGGTACCGGGCAGGGCAGCACCGGCTCCCGCTGCCCCGGTGTCAGCGGCGCCACTGCCGTCCATCGCTGCGGGCCAGAGCGCTGTCCGAGCCGCTCGCGAGTGTCCCTCCGTGCCACCGACACCTCCATGGACTCGCGCAGCCTCCGCCGCCACCGATCCGCCCGTGCGGGCCGCTGCCGCCAGCGCCGGGCTCCGTCCGCACAGCCCCGCACGGCACGGCACGGCACGGCACGGCACAGCCCCGCACGGCACGGCACGGCAGCACCGGCGCTGCCTCCCCACCGAACCCTCTGCGCCCTCCGGCGAGGGCCGTGCACGGACAGACGGACGGACAGACGGACACCGCTCCGAGCTCACCGCGCCCTCCGGGGCCGGAGCTGACCACGAGCC
>NW_026626393.1:5713-7316 GCF_030028575.1 Malurus melanocephalus
CAGCTGTGTCCATCTCAGAGCAGAGTGACCCTGCACAGCCCAGCGAGGGCTCAGCCCCGGCAGCACCGCGAGGGCACCGTGCCCAGAGCTCTGTCCGTGCCACAACCGGAGCCACATCAGACCATGGCAGGGACATGTCACACCATGGCGGGGACACATCAGACCATGGCAGGGACACATCAAACCACGGCAGAGCTACATCAGTACATGACAGAGACGCATCAAACCACAGCAGAGCCGCGTCAAACCATGGCAGGAACACATCAAACCACGGGAGAGCCTCATCACACCATGGCACAGCAGCGTCACACCTGACCAGAGCCACGTCACACCATGGCAGGAACACGTCAAACCATGACACAGCCGTGTCACACCATGGCAGGGACATATCAAACCATGTCACAGCCGTGTCACATCATGGCACAGCCACGTCAAACCATATCACAGCCGTGTCACATCATGGCACAGCCGTGTCACACCATGGCAGGAACACATCAAACCATGTCACAGCCGTGTCACACCATGGCACAGCCACGTCGCGCCTCACCAGAGCCACACCAGACCTCGGCAGAGCCACAGAGGCTCCTGCGCCCCCGCACAACCGAACATGGACACGGCGGATCGAGCTCCGCTCCGGCCCCGCACCGAGAGCCGCGCTCCCTGCTCCGAGCGCCCCGCGCACCCTGCCCGGCCGGGGGGGCCGCGCTCTTCTTGGCCGCCGCGATCCCCACGCTCCGCCCGGGGAGCGCAGGGCGGGCCTGGCCGTGGCCTGGGGAAGCAGCACAAGGCAAAGAGGCGGAGAGAGCCGAGGCGTTAGTGCCGGGAGAGCCAGAGGCAGCCGGGAGCCCCATGTGGCTCTCACCTCGCCCTCAGCCTTGCTGTTCTCCCTGATGACTTTGATCCAGGCCAGCATGTCTTCCCGATCCTCTGCCTGAAAGAGATATTCACAGAAGTCAGCGGTCGTCAGGCGGAAGACGTGCTTCCTCTTGGTCTCGCTGTAGGAGATGTCCACCAGGCACGCTTGGATGCTGATCGGCGGCTCCTCCTCACCTGGGGCCGGGGCGCCGGTCACCGCCTCCCGCCTGTCCTTGCACAGGTACAGCGAGTGGCTGCGCAGCACGGCGAACACGCGCTTCCACTGCCGGATGCCTCCGCCGACCTTCTGCGGGGACAAGGGATGGAGCGGCGGCCTCAGGGAGCGGCCCSGCCGCGCTCSGGGCYCGGCTGGRGGGGAGGACCGCGCCTACCTTCCCCTTTTTGGTGAGGATCTGCTTGCAGTGGAGCCAGCCCTCCTTCCTCACGGCGCTGAACGGCACGTCCGAGAGCTCGGAGGTCGAGTGTCTTTTGGAGCGGGTGCCTTCGGACGTGCCCAGACTGTCCAGAGACTGCGAGGGGGGCACGGGGGAGGAGTTGGGAGACCATCGGCATCCCCCGATCCACCGGGAACCCCCTGATCCACCGGGAACCCCCTGATCCACCGGGAACCCCCTCTGATCCACCGGGAACTCCCCCTGATCCACCGGGAACTCCCTGATCCACCGGGAGCCCCCTGATCCACCGGGAGCCCCCTGATCCACCGGGAACCCCTCTGATCCACCGGGAA
>NW_026626394.1:0-1185 GCF_030028575.1 Malurus melanocephalus
TGGGTTTATTGGGGTCCATTTTACCCTTTATTGGGATCCCAGTGCTCCCACAGTGGGATCTTAGGGTTTAGGGTCAATTTTGGGTTTATTGGGGTTGATTTTACCCTTTATTGGGGTCCCAGTTCTCTCCCACAGTGGGGTCTCAGGTTTTAGGGTCCATTTTGGGTTTATTTGGGTCGATTTTACCCTTTATTGGGGTCCCAGTGAGTCCATATTGGGGTCCCAGTGTTCCCACAGTGGGATCTCAGGTTTTAGGGTTCATTTTGGGTTTATTGGGGTCAATTTTGGGTTTATTTGGGTCGATTTTGGGTTTATTGGGGTCCATTTTACTCTCTATTGGGGTCCCGGTGCTCCCACAGTGGGGTCTCAGGTTTTAGGGTCCATTTTGGGTTTATTGGGGTCAATTTTACCCTTTATTGGGGTCCCAGTCAGTCCATATTGGGGTCCCAGTGCTCCCACATGGGGATCTCAGATTTTAGGTTCCATTTTGGGTTTATTGGGGTCAAATTTGGGTTTATTGGGGTCGATTTTACCCTTTATTGGGATCCCAGTCCTCCCAGTTCTCTCCCACAGTGGGGTCTCAGATTTTAGGGTCAATTTTGGGTTTATTTGGGTTTATTTTACCCTTTATTGGGGTCCCATTGAGTCCAATTTGGGGTCCCAGTGCTCCCACAGCGGGGTCTTAGGGTTTAGGGTCAATTTTGGGTTTATTGGGGTCGATTTTACCCTTTATTGGGGTCCCAGTCAGTCCAATTTGGGATCCCAGTGCTCCCACAGTGGGATTTCAGATTTTAGGGTCAATTTTGGGGTTTATTGGGGTTGATTTTACCCTTTATTGGGGTCTCAGTGAGCTCGTGTTGGGATCTCAGATTTTGGGGTCCATTTGGGGTTTATTTGGGTCGATTTTACCCTTTATTGGGGTCCCAGTGCTCCCACAGCGGGGTCTCAGATTTTGGGGTCCATTTTGGGCTTTTTGGGGTCGATTTTATTCTTTATTGGGGTCCCAGTCAGTCCATATTGGGGTCCCAGTGACTCCAATTTGGGGTCCCGGTGCTCCCACAGTGGAATCTCAGGGTTCAGGGCCCATTTTGGGTTTATTGGGGTCTCTTTTACCCTTTATTGGGGTCCCAGTGAGCCCATGTTGGGATCTCAGATTTTCGAGTTCATTTTGGGTTTATTGGGGTC
>NW_026626394.1:3216-6827 GCF_030028575.1 Malurus melanocephalus
TCAGGGTATAGGGTTCATTTTGGGTTTATTGGGGTTGATTTTACCCTTTATTGGGGTCCCAGTGCTCCCACAGAGGGATCTCAGGGTATAGGGTTTATTTTGGGTTTATTGGGGTCGATTTTACCCTTTATTGGGGTCCCAGTGCTCCCACAGTGCGTTCTCAGGTTTTAGGGCCCATTTTGGGTTTATTGGGGTCTATTTTACCCTTTATTGGGGTTCCAGTGCTCCCAGTTCTCTCCCACAGTGGGGTCTTATGGTTCAGGGTCAATTTTGGGTTTATTGGGGTCGATTTTACCCTTTATTGGGGTCCCAGTGAGTCCATGTTGGGGTCCCAATGTTCCCACAGTGGGATCTCACATTTTAGGGTCCATTTTGGGTTTATTGGGGTCCATTTTACCCTTTATTGGGGTCCCATTGAGTCCAATTTGGGGTCCCAGTGCTCCCACAGTGGGGTCTCAGATTTTAGGGCCCGTTTTGGGTTTATTTGGGTTCATTTTACCCTTTATTGGGATCCATTTTACCCTTTATTGGGGTCCCATTGAGTCCAAATTGGGGTCCCGGTGCTCCCACAGTGGGGTCTCAGATTTTAGGGTCAATTTTGGGTTTATTTGGTTCTCTTTTACCCTTTATTGGGGTCTCTTTTACCCTTTTTTGGGGTCCCAGTGCTCCCAGTTCTCTCCCACAGTGGGGTCTCAGATTTTGGGGTCGATTTTGGGTTTATTGGGGTCGATTTTACTCTTTATTGGGGTCCCATTGAGTCCATATTGGAGTCCCAGTACTCCCACGGTGGGATCTTAGGGTTTAGGGGTTTTTTTGGGTTTATTGGGGTCAATTTTACTCTTTATTGGGGTCCCAGTTCTCCCACAGTGGGGTCTCACATTTTGGAGTCCATTTTGGGGTTATTGGGGTCGATTTTGGGTTTATTGGGGTCGATTTTACTCTTTATTGGGGTCCCAGTCAGTCCATATTGGGGTCCCAGTGCTCCCACAGTGGGATCTTAGGTTTTAGGGTTCAATTTGGGTTTATTGGGGTCGATTTTACCCTTTATTGGGGTCCCAGTGCTCCCACAGTGGGATCTTAGGTTTTAGGGTTCAATTTGGGTTTATTGGGGTCGATTTTACCCTTTATTGGGGTCCCAGTGCTCCCACAGTGGGATCTTAGGGTTTAGGGTCCATTTTGGGTTTATTGGGGTCGATTTTACCCTTTATTGGGGTCCCATTGAGTCCATTTTGGGGTCCCAGTGCTCCCACAGTGGGGTCTCAGATTTTGGGGTCCATTTTGGGTTTATTGGGGTCGATTTTGGGTTTATTGGGGTCGATTTTACTCTTTATTGGGGTCCCAGTCAGTCCATATTGGGGTCCCAGTGCTCCCACAGTGGGATCTTAGGTTTTAGGGTTCAATTTGGGTTTATTGGGGTCGATTTTACCCTTTATTGGGGTCCCAGTGCGTCCATATTGGGGTCCCAGTGCTCCCACAGTGGGATCTTAGGGTTTAGGGTTCAATTTGGGTTTATTGGGGTCGATTTTACCCTTTATTGGGGTCGATTTTATCCTTTATTGGGGTTTATTTTACTCTTTATTGGGGTCCCAGTGCTCCCACAGTGGGATCTTAGGGTTTAGGGTTCAATTTGGGTTTATTGGGGTCGATTTTAYCCTTTATTGGGATCTATTTTACCATTTATTGGGGTTCCATTGAGTCCATAATGGGGTCTCAGATTTTAGGGTCGATTTTGGGTTTATTGGGGTCGATTTTACCCTTTATTGGGGTCCCATTGAATCCATATTGGGGTCCCAGTGCTCCCATAGCAGGATCTCAGATTTTAGGGTTCATTTTGGGTTTATTTGGGTCGATTTTACCCTTTATTGGGGTCCCAGTGAGCCCACATTGGGGTCTCAGATTTTAGGGTCCATTTTGGGTTTATTGGGGTCGATTTTACCCTTTTTTGGGGTCCCAGTCAGTCCATATTGGGGTCCCAGTGAGCCCAGGTTGGGATCTCAGATTTTGGGGTCAATTTTGGGTTTATTGGGGTCGATTTTACCCTTTATTGGGGTCCCAGTGAGTCCATATTGGGGTCCCAGTGAGTCCATATTGGGGTCTCAGATTTTGGGGTCGATTTTGGGTTGATTGGGGTCGGTTTTACCCTTTATTGGGGTCCCAGTGCTCCCACAGTGCAGTCTCAGGTTTTAGGGTCCATTTTGGGTTTATTGGGGTCCATTTTACCCTTTATTGGGGTCCCAGTGAGTCCATATTGGGGTCCCAGTGCTCCCACAGTGGGGTCTCAGGGTTCAGGGCCCATTTTGGGTTTTTTGGGGTCGATTTTGGGTTTATTGGGGTCAATTTTACCCTTTATTGGGATCCAATGCTCCCACACCGGGGTCTCAGATTTTAGGGCTCATTTTGGGTTTATTGGGGTCAATTTTGGGTTTATTGGGGTCTATTTTACCCTTTATTGGGGTCCCAGTGCTCCCACAGTGGGATCTCAGGGTTCAGAGCCCATTTTGGGTTTATTGGGGTCGATTTTACCCTTTATTGGGGTCCCAGTGCTCCCAGTTCTCTCCCACAGTAGGGTCTCAGATTTTAGAGTTCATTTTGGGTTTATTGGGGTCGATTTTACCCTTTATTGGGGTCCCAGTGCTCCCAGTTCTCTCCCACAGTAGGGTCTCAGATTTTAGAGCTCATTTTGGGTTTATTGGGGTCCATTTTACCCTTTATTGGGGTCCCATTGAGTCCATATTGGGGTCCCAGTGCTCCCACAGTGGGATCTCAGGTTTTAGGGTTCAATTTGGGTTTATTGGGGTTTATTTTACCCTTTATTGGGGTCCCAGTGAGCCCATATTGGGGTCCCAGTGCTCCCAGTTCTCTCCCACAGTGGGGTCTCAGGTTTTGGGGTCCATTTTGGGTTTATTGGGGTCGATTTTGGGTTTATTTGGGTCGATTTTACCCTTTATTGGGGTCCCAGTCAGTCCAATTTGGGGTCCCAGTGCTCCCATAGTGGAGTCTCAGATTTTAGGGTTCATTTTGGGTTTATTGGGGTCAATTTTGGGTTTATTGGGGTCGATTTTACCCTTTTTTGGGGTCCCAGTGTTCCCACAGTGGGATCTCAGATTTTAGGGTCCATTTTGGGTTTATTGGGGTCTATTTTACCCTTTATTGGGGTCCCATTGAGTCCATATTGGGGTCCCAGTTCTCTCCCACAGTGGGGTCTCAGATTTTAGGGTCCATTTTGGGTTTATTGGGGTCCATTTTCCCCTTTATTGGGGTCCCAGTGGGTCCATATTGGGGTCCCAGTGCTCCCACAGTGGGGTCTCAGATTTTGGGGTCAATTTTGGGTTTATTGGGGTCGATTTTGGGTTTATTGGGGTCGATTTTGGGTTTATTGGGGTCGATTTTACCCTTTTTTGGGGTCCCAGTGCTCCCAGTTCTCTCCATATTGGGGTCCCAGTGCTCCCACAGTGGGGTCTTAGGTTTTAGGGTCCATTTCGGGTTTACTGGGGTCCATTTTACTCTTTATTGGGGTCCCAGTGAGTCCATATTGGGGTCCCAGTGCTCCCACAGTGGGGTCTCAGATTTTGGGGTCAATTTTGGGTTTTTTGGGGTCGATTTTACCCTTT
>NW_026626394.1:7042-8394 GCF_030028575.1 Malurus melanocephalus
TCCATATTGGGGTCCCAGTGCTCCCACAGTGGGATCTTAGGGTTTAGGGTCAATTTTGGGTTTATTGGGGTCGATTTTACCCTTTATTGGGGTCCCAGTTCTCTCCCACAGTGGGGTCTCACATTTTGGGATCCATTTTGGGTTTATTGGGGTCAATTTTACCCTTTATTGGGGTCCCAGTGCTCCCATAGCAGGGTCTCAGATTTTAGGGCCCATTTTGGGTTTATTGGGGTCCATTTTACCCTTTATTGGGGTCCCAGTGAGTCCATATTGGGGTCCCAGTGCTCCCCCAGTGGGATCTCACGTTTTGGGGTCCATTTTGGGTTTTTTGGGGTCGATTTTACCCTTTATTGGGCTCCCAGTGCTCCCAGTTCTCTCCCACAGCGGGATCTCAGATTTTAGGGCCCATTTTGGGTTTATTGGGGTCAATTTTGGGTTTATTGGGGTCTATTTTACCCTTTATTGGGGTCCCATTGAGTCCATATTGGGGTCCCAGTGCTCCCACAGCGGGGTCTCAGATTTTAGGGCCCATTTTGGGTTTATTGGGGTCTGTTTTACCCTTTATTGGGGTCGATTTTATCCTTTATTGGGGTTTATTTTACCCTTTATTGGGGTCCCAGTGCTCCCCCAGTGGGGTCTCAGATTTTAGGGTCCATTTTGGGTTTTTTGGGGTCGATTTTGGGTTCATTGGGGTCGATTTTGGGTTTATTGGGGTCGATTTTGGGTTTATTGGGGTCAATTTTACCCTTTATTGGGGTCCCAGTGCTCCCACAGTGGGATCTTAAGTTTTAGGGTTCAATTTGGGTTTATTTGGGTCGATTTTACCCTTTATTGGGGTCCCATTGAGTCCAATTTGGGGTCCCAGTGCTCCCACAGTGGGATCTTAGATTTTAAGGTCAATTTTGGGTTTATTGGCGTCCATTTTACCCTTTATTGGGGTCCCAGTGCTCCCCCAGTAGGGTCTGAAGGTTTTAGGGTCCATTTTGGGTTTATTGGGGTCCATTTTACCCTTTTTTGGGGTCTCTGTCCCCCTTTACTGGGACCCCCCAAATTCCCCCATTTTCCCTTTACTGGGATCTCCAGTTTCTCCCAGTTCCTCCCAGTTTCGGGGTCGCCCTTCCCATCCAAGGAACTTTTGGGGGAAAATCCCAAATTTTGGGCTGGTTTGGTCATTTTGGGAGGGGTCAGTTTGTTTTGGGGTGGTCACTTTGGGGTTTTGGGGTCATTTTGGGGTCCCCCTGACCCCCCCTTTTTCTCTCCCCACAGCCTGGAGCTCCGGAGCCCCCCGAGCCTGAGAAGAGCCCCCCAAAAAAAAACCCCCCTGGGACCCCCCAATTCTCCCCCAGGGACCC
>NW_026626395.1:0-7059 GCF_030028575.1 Malurus melanocephalus
ACCACAGCAGCTGTACAAAACACCCTCTGAGGAGTGAGTTCATGTGAGCATCCCTTAGGCTGGGCCTCTCTCTAAACAGAGCTCTGGGTTTTGAGCGGCGGCCGAGGTGAAGTCACAGCTTGAGAGAGGCTCCAAGAGCCACAGGGCATCTGTCCACACATGTGGCCACCCCTCAGGAGAAACGTCCCATGTTTGGGCAAATCCACTGGAGCCAGCGCTGCTGGGTGACCTCACTGCTCATTCATCCCCACCAAGAAACATTTTGTCCAACCCTTGAGAGAAGGAACAGGACTCACCTGGAAGGTTCCACAGCAAGGCCATGACATCAGCTCTGCCCGGGGTTTTATCGGGTGGGAGGGTCAGGAGCAGCCATGACAAGGCACTTTTAGGGACAAAGAAAGGGATCTGCAGCTCCCTGTGCTGGGTGTCCCGCCCTGTCCTCCTCGGGTGGCACAGAGGACACTGCTCACTGACTCACCCTGCCCCGTGTGCTCCTGCAAACAGCACAGTTTGGGCCAAGCTATGGATTTTTCCACAGCCTAAAGGTTTTCATGTTCCCAACAGTGAAGTGTTCTTGTCCCCTATGAGTAATACTGTGTTTTCACTGACCAGCATTACACACACATCACCTCCCTCCATCACATGAGGGAACCGTGTCATTTTGCAAACATTGTCACAAACTGCAGAGCGCGGAATGAATAAGCAGTTCTGTGTTCGCCCATGCGGGGGGATTTTTTTGGCTGTTACGGTTGAAACACCAAGGTTGGGTACAAACACCTTGGAAGCTCAAGGTAAGAAAGCACAGGAAAAAAACGAGAATAACGAAGGGACTCAGCTGTGCAATGTAATACCCACTGGAATTTCTTTGTGCCTCGCTCCCCTTACAAGTTTCTTTACTTTTTGACATCCTCTCATGCAGTGTCACTCTTGGGTCCCCACGCTGAGTTACTCCATAGTCCAGGAATGCRGGAATTGTGGCTTTTGATAACAGAAACATCACTTTATTTCGGGCAGTTTCCAGTTATTTTTGCTGTTACAGCCTCCCTTTCTGACCCCGCAGCAAATAACCCCTTTTAGCACCGTTAGATGTGGGACAAATTGAGACCTGGAGGATGGCAGAARTGACACAGATGGGCAGTGGAAGTGCAGCAGGAGGATTTCTGAGTCCACTCAAAACAGGACTTCAGGAGGAGACAGAAATACCTTTCCATCAGCTCTGCAGCTTCCAGCTCTAAAAATCCTGCATTATCCCAAGCTGGCTTTATCCACCCCGAGTTATTTGTGAGCTGGGAGAAGCTACTATGTGTGAACATGAAATTCTTTCTCAGAGCTGCTGGTCACGCTGGCTTTACAGACCCTTCCCTGGTGGGAAGAGATGGAGCTAGACGAATGTGGAACACGTTTGTGGTCGCTCCAGGACTGGGAACAAGATCCCAAAACACCTCTATCCCTTCCACTTTTGTTCCATCCCAATGGGCAGAGCAACCCCAGGCTCAGCATCAGCCCCTCATCCTTTCACCAAGCCCTCACCTCCACTAAAGATAAGAGAACGACCTGCAAATGGCAGCGGCKCGGAGCTCTTATCTCGATCTTTATGGGAACGGATGGTTCTGGGAATCTGGAGCTCTTAGGGCGCCCACAGAACGCTGACATCACCTGCCGAGCCATAAACGCGGGGCTCATGTTTCTGGGGAGGAGAACACGCCTCTCCCCGCTCCTCGGTGCGAGCTACGTCATTTGTTTTCTATTCAAATTCTGCCTCCTCCCACGGCAGCCCTGCCTTGCCTTGCCCTGCCAGCCGTCGGGAGATGTTATTGAGGAAAATACCCACTCATGAAGTAGGAAAAATAATTTCCCATAAGTATATTTTGTTGTGTATYTAATGCCTTTCATCTGGAAATACGAGAACTTTACAAATACGGCGATTTCGTTGAATAAATACCCTTAKGCCTAGTGCAAGCCATGATTCATAGCAGATTAATAGAGGCAATTAAATGTAAGATTAAATTGCCCAAACCATTTGCCCTACTAAGCTGATCCCAGAGCTGCGAACTGTATCAGCGCCTCTAATTCCCCGAGATTTTCCTTCGCAGGCAGGTATTTAACGATTTTGAATATCAAATGCACGCTGTCCCAGGCTGGCTCTGTAATGCCTGTAATCATGTTAAAACGCAGCACCAAGCAATRGCCCGAGGCAGCTCGGTGAGTCACTGCGGGAGAAAGCAGAACTTCTCATGGCAGGAGCTGCTCCAGCAGAGCACAGCCGCTTGTAGAATTAGGATGGGGGCTGAAAAATTGAAAATTTGGGGTTTCAGGCCCTGTGACAGGTGAATACGGGGGTCACACAGCGCTGGATCAGAGCTGGAGGTGAACCCCAGCTGTTGGAGCCTCGCATTTTGGAGCACATCAGGAGGAGATGGGGGATCCCAGCGGCAGGGAAGGCTCTGGTGGGGAGTTTGGAGATCAGGCAGTGCCCACTGTGGTCACAGAGTGCTGGACTGGCACCCACTGCTGCCAGCCCTGCTGTGCCCATCAGTGCCAGAGCCCCCAGGAGGCACAGAACAGGCAGGGGAGCAGTGAGCTGAGATTTCCTCAGGCAGGGCTKCGAGAGAGGGGCTTTCCTTATTTCCCAACGTACATCAGGGTCCAGATGTGCCCTCAGTTAAAATACCCAAGCTCCTACACCAACTCTTTTCCATTTGCCATCAGTTACACTCTGAACATGGCCCACAGAAATCAGGATGCACCAGGTTTCCCAGCCAGCCTCTCCTCAACCCTCAGCTGCTTTTCGTGCTGTTAGGATTCCTGCCACCCCACTTCCCCATCTCATCAGCTCCAAGAAGGATTTGAGGCAGTCTAAGCTCAAACAAACGCTGGCTAAAGGGTTAAATCTTGAGATTTAAATGCATAAAAAATAATGTTTTCATTGYAGGGTGAGTCATCAGTAATTCTGTGTTGTTTGTGTTCTGCTTATGGCTCTGACCTTTCATCTCTGGATCCTTTTTATGTTTCTCTTTCTCTTTTTCTTTCTCTCCTTTTCTTCCCTTCTCCCTTGCTTCCTTCTTTAAATTTCTTCCTCCCCCCATGTATCTTTTTCCTTCTGTTTCTTATGAATCCGTGSCTTTGCAAAATCTGTCCAAATATTTACAAAAGGAAATGCTGGGTTGTGAAACTGAATTCAGAGAAAATGTTACACATGCTGAAGAAATGCATCCAGCACGGTTTCCAAATGTTCCCACATGCATTTTTGTCCCGTGTCTCAAGTGTTGGGGCTCAATACTTCATATCTTTATTCAGGCAAAACTTGCGYTGAAGGCAGCGAGATCCAGGCTCGGGTTTGCTCCAGCGGTGCCGTAATTCTGGGCTGGTTCCATTTGATTTTTGGCCACGGGTGACTGGTTAAAAAGCCTGAAGAACCAGTGTGRCCGGGTGACGGGTTTGTGCAATGGTCCCGGTCCAGGCCAGGGGTTATCTTCACTTGTCACCACTCTGGAACAAACTGGCATYGCTGCCAGGCAGAGCAGGAGCTCTCTGCAGCTCTGTCAGCTCCAAAAAACATCAGCCAGGCTGCACCGGGAGACCCCCGGTCCCTGGAGATGCCAGGACAGGTCTCAGGTCCCGCTGAGACAAAAATCCCCGTGCCATGATGAAAATGCCATGAAGTCATTTTCCCAAGAAGTCCCTGATGCCACGATTGAAGGCTCCCACTCATGTCCTCACGGACCTGGGCATGTTTTGGCAGAGCTACGGGGAACTGTTTAAGCCCGGGGGATAAAGGGAATCGGCAGTGGGTCCCATCTGCTCGAAGAAAAGCGTCACCTCCCACCCCCACACTCCATGCTCRTGTTTCTATTCTTACCCTCACAAAGACATTGTGGTCCCAGTGCAAACAGGGATTGTTTTGGAGGAAGGGGTTAATTTTGTGTTTCCTGGCTTTTGTTAGGGCAGGAAAACGAACACTTTAGCAAGTCATTCAAGTCGGTCTGAGCTTCTTCTGTCCCTATTTTGTGTTTTGCTTTCTTGCATTCTTATGGCAGGTTTATTTAAGAAAAGAAAACAAAAATAAAGCGAGGAAATAACTAGCCCAGGATCGCAAGTGATYAAATGCACACTGCCACATGTGTTAGATTTTTTTTTTTCCTGATTTGCACCGGGTGTAAACAAGAGCATATTTTAAAATCTCACAGTTACATAAGTGCGTGGCAGAGCAATTATCATTGTTGTGGAGGTAAATTCCCTTTGTGCAAAGGCCTCCGTGGGGTGTCATCCCAAAGTCCCCGGGCCAAGTGCCAGGCTCATATTCAATGTTTGTATGGTGCTGGTTAACATCGTGATGAGAAAAGTGGATGTTGTTGAGAGAGCATCGTCCCTGGGCAGGGGATGGGCACAGAAATGTTTTTAAACTTGGGAAAAACTGAAGATGCCAAACTGGGGGGAAAAACATCTCTGGCTTTTTAGCTTTTTGGGACACCAAGAAGGGTTTAGGATGAGGAGAGAAAAGCTTGTCAGTGGCACAGGGATAGATTCCACAGGGGGTGGAATAGATGGAATAGATGATCTTTAAGGTCCCTTCCAGCTCAAACCATTCTGTGATTTCACTATTCTAACGATTCTAATCCCACAGGGCTTCTCTACCATGGCTTTACAGAGTCCTTGCCTCTCCCATGCTCCTGTCAGGGGATGCCTTAAATCGCTCCCACATCCCCCATCCCACTCCAAAGGAGGAAAGTGAAGCGATTCCTGGGTACAGACCCACAGAAAGCTCCGTGTCTGAGGTCCATCTCCTCCAGAAAAAGGTGATGAATACAGCCCTGTCTTGTGGCCATCTGTTGTGCTGGCTCCTGCTGCACGAAGCTGGCAAGGAATCCATCACAGAGAATTCCTGCTGTGCCTCTCCTCGGGACAATCTGGAGAGGCTGRTGTTGGACAGATGATGTGCAAGGTCACCAGAGCTTGGTGATGGCGTGGTGGTATCAGTGATATCACATCTTTGGAGGTGTTGGCTCGGAGCATATTCAAGGATGACAGCAGAGGAGGGACATTTGGAGGGACCTTTCTTTCTTTCTTCCTTTCTTTGTGTTTCTCTCTTTATCCCTCTGGGATTGTTTTTTTCTTAATCTCATCCTTTCTGTCACCTGCCCAGCTGGTGGGTCCTGTGATTCACCTGCAGGGTCCCTGTGCCATTGGGTGCTGCTGTGATGGAGAGGAGTCACTTCCCAGCACCCAAGTGTGTGATTGTTCCTCCCACAATCTGCTTCCAACCACCGCTGAAAGAACAACAATAAATAAACGGGATGAAAAGTGCAGCCCTGTGTTTATTTTAAAGGAACGTGTTGAAATAACAGATTCACTTTGAGGCTGCTGTTCTGGCAAAAAAAAAAACAACACTGCTCAGCAGAGCCGAGACAATCCTGTGGGTGAGCCAGGGCTGGCACTCGCCCACCCGTGCCCTTGTCTGTGCCCCTCCTCCTGGCTCCCCTTGGGAACCGGGAAAACCCTGGAGATCTCAGTTAGACACAGAGCCTGGGTGATCTGAGGTGCTCAAAGCCCGGGGGACATTGGGGGAGACAGAAAATGTGAGGAGTGATGGGTGCGAGCCTGCTGGGGCAGGAGGGGTGGATGGAGAGGTCTCCACCAAAAGAAGGAGCTGAAAGGGGGAAGTAAAAACAGAAAACTGGGGAAAGGGGCGAGGAAGGAGCAGCTGGGAACAGAAGGGAAGTGTGGGGGAAAGGGGAATTGCTGGGGGAAAGGGCTGGGGTGGGAAAGGGCTGGGGACACGGAGGGGACACACGCGGGGGACACACGGAGGGGAGCAGAGGAAGTGGCAGCAGGGCTGACTGGAAGCCCTGAGTAAGAAACACCCGAATGGCTCGGTGGAAGCCAGTCATCCACGGAAAAGAAAAAAAAAAAAAAAAGAATTTTGGGAAGTGCTGATGCACCCAAGAGAGGAAAAAAAGACCTCCCACCCATGCGCTGCTGGTTACTGGGCAGCCCCAACTCCTGCGGGTGTTCTCAGTGGGGAAAAGTGAACTTTGCCTGGGTCTGCTATTTTTTTTTTCCATACCCATGAAACATGATGGGAACGACTCTCAAATACGTGTTTACATTATAAACATATATACAAATATGTGTACACATCTATATTTATGTGGGGTATGTCTGTGCACGTAGAAATGCCTATGCATGAACACAAATAGCTGTGTGTGTGTACGCCTGCTCCTTTATACATATATTTTAGGAGAATAATCACACCCTCACCCAAGGCTCGACATCTCCCCGCTGCTGCTCTTTCCCTTGATTTCTGTGGGAAAGGAGGCAGCAGCCAGCGCTGGGGGTGTGGAAGGATGAAGGCTGTCCCAGACCCAGCCCTCGGGCTCCTGTGCTGGGAAGGGTGGGCACAGGGTGGGGGTTTGTGAATGGGTGGGTGGGTGAGGGTGCTAAAGAGGGGGTGTGGAATCCTGATATCATTCAGCTTAGAGAACAGCCCTAAGATAATCGAACACAATTATCCCCAATTCTGAGTGCATCTCTAAACGCTGTCCCTAAGATCTCATGTACCATAATACACGGGAAATATGTGTATAAATGTATATATGTGATATAAATACGTGTATAAATGTATATATGTGATAATCAGAGAATCACAGACTGGTTTGGGCTGGAAGGGACCTTAAAGATCATCTCGTTCCACCCCTCGCCTCAGCAGAGGGTCAAAATTCCCCCCTCCCCTGCTCCCCACACTGAGAGACCAGCCCAGGGCACGGGGGGCTTCCTATGTAGTTTTTTATCAGCCATATATGTATCTCTACGCACATATACAGAGACACGTACACACATATACACACACACACATATATATAGATATATACACAAATATATATAAACATAAACATATGTGTAAATATATAGGCAGATGTACATGGATACAATACTCCGACACATATACATACACCCCCCTATATATATACATATATAAAAATACACATATAAATATGCTTGCATATATATATATATTTATATGTTTTTATCAGGGGTACGTGTAGTACGGCTGTGTCTGTA
>NW_026626396.1:0-1119 GCF_030028575.1 Malurus melanocephalus
GCCCTGGGAAAACAAAAAATTCTCTCATTCCCATAGGATTTAAGGAAGCAGCAATTCCTCAGGAAAAAAAAAAATTGGGGGGATTTTGGGGGGTTTAATTCAATCTTTTGTTAATTTTTTTCCATTCAGGACCTAATTCAAGAGGTTCAGGGTTGGAATTGATTTTTCCCGTGGAGAATTCTCAGGTTTTTTTAAGGAAAAGTTGGGGAAACGTTACTGGAAAGAAGGAGATGGATTTGGGGCAAATTTGAGCTGTTTTGGTTTGGCCAATGGACCCCATCCCACCTGGGCCCATCCCAGAATTCCCACAGCCGGAATTTTCCCCCAAAATTCCCCCAGGATTGGGAAATTCTGGGAAAAATCCATGGAAAAGGGCTGGAATGTCCTAAAAAAAACTCACTTGGGGTCTATCTCAAAAATCCCCACCCCAAAAATTCCACTATTTTGGTAAAAATTGGGATTTGGAACCACAGCCTTCACCCAGAATTCCCAGAAATCGCCATTTTTGGGATAATTCCCTGATTTTTGTGAGAATTCCCGAAGCACAGACACAGAGTTGGTGTTAAAGGGTCGATTTTATTCCCAAAAAAACATCGGATTCGGCATTTTTTACATTTCCGGAGGGGATAAAAAAAAGGGGGAAAGGATGAGGATGGAGCAGCTCCTGGAGATCACTCGAAACCACTGGAAAAACGGGAAAAACGGGAAAAATGGGGGTTAGAGGGTGGAAAATCAGCTGGGTGGGTGTCCCAGTTCATCCCAGTTTAACCCAGTTTATCCCAGTACCTGACCACGGGGGTGATGTCCCAGTCCGTCCCAGTCCATCCCAGTTTATCCCAGTCTATCCCAGTCCATCCCAGTCTCTCCCAGTCCATCCCAGTTTATCCCAGTTTGTACCTGACCATGTGGGCGATGTCCCAGTCCATCCCAGTCCATCCCAGTCTCTCCCAGTTTGTCCCAGTTTATCCCAGTCCATACCTGACCACGTGGGTGATGGCCCAGTCCATCCCAGTTTATCCCAGTCCATCCCCAGTGTCCATCCCAGTTTGTCCCAGTCCATTCCCAGTCCATTCCCAGTCCATCCCAGTCCATCCCAGTCCGTCCCAGTCCATCCCAGTC
>NW_026626396.1:2239-4143 GCF_030028575.1 Malurus melanocephalus
GGCCCCAAATTCCGTGGGATTGGCCCCAAATTCCGTGGGATTGGCCCCAAATTCCGTGGGATTGGCCCCAAATTCCGTGGGATTGGCCCCAAATTCCACGGGATTGACCCCAAATTCTGTGGGATTGGCCCCAAATTCTGTGGGATTGGCCCCAAATTCCACGGGATTGGCCCCAAATTCCACGGGATTGGCCCCAAATTCCACGGGATTGGCCCCAAATTGCGTGGGATTGGCCCCAAATTCCACGGGATTGTCCCCAGTTAAAGAGTGGCCTTTAATGGGGTGGGTTTAATGGGATTTTGGAGGAATTTCCATGGGATTTTGGGACACAAACCCTTTTGAAGGAGCGAGCATCCCAATAATCAGGAGCTTCAGGCACCGCCCCAGCAGCTCCCGGGGTTTGGGGTGGATTTTGGGTGAATTCCCAGGATTTTGGGGTGAATTTGGGGTGAATTCCTGGGATTTTGGGATACAAACCCTATTAAAAGATCGAGCATCCCGATAGTACAGGACCTTGAGGCAGCGCTCCAGCAGATCCCGGGATTGGGATGGATTTGGGATGGATCCCTGGCTCCCATGGACTGGGGATGGATTTGGGGTGAATTCCCAGGATTTTGGGATGAATTTAGGATGGATTTGGGGTGGATTTGGGATACAAACCCTATTAAAAGACCGAGCATCCCTGTAGTACAGGACCTTCAGGCATCGCTCCAGCAGATCCCAGGGTTTGGGATGGATTTGGGATGGATCCCTGGCTCCCATGGATTTGGGGTGAATTCCCAGGATTTTGGGATGGATTTGGGATGGATTTGGGATGGATTTAAGATACAAACCCTATTAAAAGACCGAGCATCCCTGTAGTACAGGACCTTCAGGCATCGCTCCAGCAGATCCCAGGGTTTGGGGTGGATTTGGGATGGATCCCTGGCTCCCATGGATTTAGGATGAATTTAGGATGGATTTAGGATGGATTTGGGATACAAACCCTATTAAAGGATCGAGCATCCCTGTAGTACAGGACCTTCAGGCATCGCTCCAGCAGATCCCGGGGTTTGGGATGGATTTGGGGTGGATCCCATGGCTCCCATGGATTGGGGATGGATTTGGGATGGATTTGGGATGGATTTGGGATGATTTTGGGATACAAACCCTATTAAAAGACCGAGCATCCCTCTAGTACAGGACCTTCAGGCAGCGCTCCAGCAGATCCCGAGGTTTGGGGTGGATTTGGGATGGTTCCCTGGCTCCCATGGATTTGGGGTGAATTCCCAGGATTTTGGGATGGATTTAGGATGGATTTGGGGTGAATTTAGGATACAAACCCTATTAAAAGACCGAGCATCCCTGTAGTACAGGACCTTCAGGCAGCGCTCCAGCAGATCCCGGGGTTTGGGGTGGATTTGGGATGGATTTGGGGTGGATCCCGTGGCTCCCATGGATTTGGGGTGAATTCCCAGGATTTTGGGATGGATTTAGGATACAAACCCTATTAAAAGATCGAGCATCCCTGTAGTACAGGACCTTGAGGCATCTCTCCAGCAGATCCCGGGGTTAGGGGTGGATTTGGGGTGGATCCCTGGCTCCCATGGATTTTGGGATAGATTTAGGATGGATTTAGGATGGATTTGGGGTGGATTTGGGATACAAACCCTATTAAAAGACCGAGCATCCCTGTAGTACAGGACCTTCAGGCATCTCTCCAGCAGATCCCGCGCCTCCTCCCGCGTCGGGAGCTGATCCCGCTCCAGCGCCGCCCGCAGCAGCGGCTGCCAGGAATTGATATAAAAATAATTAGTTCAAAATAAAAATAAAAAATAATACAGAATAGAAGTGAATTAAATGAGAAATGGGTGCAGTACCTGGGCCAGGTAGGCCCCGAAGCCCGTGGCCAGTGATGGTGCCTC
>NW_026626396.1:5645-6908 GCF_030028575.1 Malurus melanocephalus
TTGGAGCGCCGGTTGTAGAGGACGCGCGTCAGCCACGAGTGCACGGCCCGGGGGCTGTAACTGTGCCCGTCCCCCAGCAGCTCCTCGTCGATCCTGGAATGGCAGAAAAATGGGGGATATCAGCCCAAAAAAATGATATCAAAATATGGGATATCAGCCCCAAAAAATGACACCAAAATAGGAGATATCAGCCCAAAAATGATACCAAAATATGGGATATCAGCACAAGAAACGCCATGGAAATGGGGGATACCGGCCCAAAAATGACACAGAAATGGGGGATATCAGCCCAAAAATGTCACCAAAATATGGGATTCCAGCCCAAAAATGACACCACAGAAATGGGGGATATCAGCACAAAAATGACACAGAAATGGGGGATTGCAGCCCAAAAATGATACCAAAATATGGGATTGCAGCCCAAAAATGACACCACAGAAACGTGGGATTGCAGCCCAAAAATGACCCCGCACTCCAATCCCCATCAATAGCCCCAAACTCCAATCCCCATCAAAACCCCAAACCCCGCACTCCAATCCCCAAAAACCCCCTAAACTCCAAACCCCACAATTCCCAGCCATCCTTACACCATCTGCTCCAGGACAGGAATCCCATGAATACCGCATGCCCCAAACCCCAAATCCCACCCTCCAGCCCCCCAATTCCCAGGAATTCCCTGGAATCCCTTACACCATCTGCTCCAGGAGAGGAACCCCATCAATCCCCCAAACCCCACAATTCCCGGGAATTCCCATCCATCCCTTACACCATCTGCTCCAGCACAGGGACCCCATAAATCCCCCAAACCCCACAATTCCCGGAATTCCTTACACCATCTGCTCCAGGACAGGAACCCCATCAATCCCCCAATTCCCAGAAATTCCCCAGAATTCCCGGAATTCCTTACACCATCTGCTCCAGGACAGGAACCCCATCAATCCCCCAATTCCCAGGAATTCCCCACAATTCCCGGAATTCCTTACACCACCTGCTCCAGGACATCAATCCCCCAAACCCCACCCTCCAGTCCCCCAATTCCCAGGAATTCCTCACAATTCCCGGAATTCCTTACACCATCTGCTCCAGGAGCTGCCGCAGGTGCTGGAAATCGGCCACGTCCCCCGAGGCTCCGAGCACGGTGGAGTTGTTGACTTTGAGCAGGCGGGAGATGCCGCGGAACCGCGCCAGGGAGCCGTAGGATCCCACCATATCCGCGGCCAGCAGCACCCCGCCCGAGAACTTGAGCCCCAGAACCGATGTTCC
>NW_026626397.1:0-1453 GCF_030028575.1 Malurus melanocephalus
GCGGAGCTCCGCGCCGCTCAGCGCCTCCTCCCCGAACAGCAGCTCCTCGTCCTGGATCTCCAGCTCCAGCTCCTCCAGCTTCTCCCGCTCGCGCTTCGCCAGGTACTCCCGGCGGGAGCGTTTGCGGAGTTCGGGGATCTGGGGGGAAAAGTGAAAAAAACGGTGAAAATTAAAAAAAACCCGGTGAAAAACGGTGAAAAAATGGGGAAAAACGGTGAAAAAATGGGAAAAAACGGTGAAAAAATGGAGAAAAATAACAAGAAAACACAGAGACACAGAGAGAAAATAGGATGAGAGGGCCAGGTAGCAGAGCTTCAGAATATGGGGAAAAAAAAGTAAAAAAATGGTGCAAAATGGTGAAAAAATGGTGAAAAAATGCTGAAAAATGGGAAAAAATGGGATTAAATGGGGAAAAATGGGAGGGGCTGGTACTCCCGGCGGGAGCGCTTCCGCAGCTCGGGGATCTGGGGGGAAAAACAGGGAAAATGGGAAAAATAAAAAAAACCCGGTGAAAAACGGTGAAAAAATGAGGAAAAACAGTGAAAAACGGTGAAAAAACAGAGAAAAATGGGATTAAACAGAATTAAATGAACAGAAGTAACAGCATCAAACGGGTAGTCCCGATGGGAGCGCTTGCGGAGCTCGGGGATCTGGGGCGAAAAACGGGGAAAATGGGAAAATTTAAAAAAAAAATGGTGAAAAACGGTGAAAAAATGGGGAAGAAATGGTAAAAAAAAGGGGAAAAAATGAGAAAAAATGGAATTAAATGGGGAAAAATGGGAGGGGCAGGTACTCCCGGCGGGAGCACTTCCGCAGCTCGGGGATCTGGGGCGAAAAACGGGGAAAATGGGAAAAAACGGTGAAAAAATGGGGAAGAAATGGTAAAAAAAAGGGGAAAAACAAATGGAAAATGGAGAGAAAGGGAGAGAAAATGAGATGGGAGGGGCAGGTACTCCCGGCGGGAGCGCTTCCGCAGCTCGGGGATCTGGGGGGAAAAACGGGGAAAATGGGAAAAGTTAAAAAAAAAATGGTGAAAAACGGTGAAAAAATGGTGAAAAATGGTGAAAAAATGGCAAAAAAATGGGAAAAAATGGGATTAAATGGGGAAAAATGGGAGGGGCAGGTACTCCCGGCGGGAGCGTTTCGGGAGCTCGGGGATCTGGGGGGAAAAGTGAAAAAAATGGTGAAAATTTAAAAAAAATTGGTGAAAAACGGTGAAAAAACGATGAAAAAATGGGGGAAAACGGTGAAAAAATGGAGAAAAATGACAAGAAAACACAGAGACACAGAGAGAAAATGGGATGAGAGGGCCAGGTAGCGGAGCTTCAGAATATGGGGAAAAAAAAGTAAAAAAATGGTGAAAATTAAAAAAAAATGGTGAAAAACGGTGAAAAAAATGGTGAAAAGGAGTGAAAAACTGGGAAAAAAATGAGAAAAAATGGAATTAAATGGG
>NW_026626397.1:2623-6758 GCF_030028575.1 Malurus melanocephalus
TCCGCAGGCGCTCGGCGAAGGCGTCGCGTTCCCGCAGATCCCGCAGCCGCTCCCGCTCCGACGCCTCCCACTCCTCCTCGGGCTCCTCGGGGGGCTCGGGGGGCCTGGGGAGGGCAAAAATCAGATCGGGGGACCCCAAAAACCCCCTGGGGACACCAAAAAAACCCCAGAGACACCAAAAACACCCCCAGGGACACCAAAAAAACCCCCAGGGACACCAAAACCCCCCCTGGCAATGCTAAAAATACCCTGGGGAGGGCAAAAATCAGATCGGGGGACCCCAAAAACCCCCTGGGGACCCTAAAAATACCCTGGGGATACCAAAAACCCCATCCAAAAACCCCCTGGGAACCCTAAAAATACCCTGGGGAGGGTCAGAATTGGATCGGGGGACCCCAAAAACCCCCGAGGGACCCTAAAAATACCCTGGGGAGGGTCAGAATCGCATCGGGGGACCCCAAAAACCACCGAGGGACACCAAAAAAACCCCAGGGACACCAAAAAACCCCCCAGGAACACTAAAAATACCCTGGGGAGGGCAAAAACCCCACCCAAAAAAACCCTGGGAACAAAAAAAAACCCTGGGAACCCTAAAAAAACCCTGGGAACCCTAAAAATCGGATCTGGGGACCCCAAAAACCCCCCGGGAACCCTAAAAATACCCTGGGGAGGGTCAGAATGGGATCGGGGGACCCCAAAAACCCCCTGGGAACCCTAAAAATACCCTGGGGAGGGTCAGAATGGGATCGGGGGACCCCAAAAACCCCCTGGGGACACCAAAAAAACCCCCAGGGACACCAAAAAACCCCTGGGAACCCTAAAAATACCCTGGGGACATAAAAAAACCCACCCAGGAACACCAAAAAAATCCTGGGAACACTAAAAATACCCTGGGGAGGGTCAGAATGGGATCGGGGGACCCCAAAAACCCCCTGGGGATCCTAAAAATACCCTGGGGAGGGTCAGAATTGGATCAGGGAACCCTGAAAATCCCCTGGGAACCCTAAAAATACCCTGGGGAGGGCAAAAATCGCATCGGGGGACCCCAAAAACCCCCCAGGGACACCAAAAATACCCTGGGGACATAAAAAAACCCACCCAGGAACACCAAAAAAACCTTGGGAACACTAAAAATACCTGGGGAGGGTCAGAATGGGATCGGGGGACCCCAAAAACCCCCTGGGAACACCAAAAAACCCCTCAGGGACACCAAAAATACCCTGGGGAGGGTCAGAATGGGATCAGGGGACCCCAAAAACCCCCCAGGGACCCTAAAAATACCCTGGGGAGAGTCAGAATGGGATCTGGGGACCCCAAAAACCCCCAGGGACACCAAAAAACCCCAGGGACACCAAAAAACCCCTGGGCACATCAAAAATACCCTGGGGAGGGTCAGAATGGGATCGAGGGACCCCAAAACCCCCCTGGGAACCCTAAAAATACCCTGGGGACATAAAAAAACCCACCCAGGAACACCAAAAAAACCTTGGGAACACTAAAAATACCCTGGGGAGGGTCAGAATGGGATCGGGGGACCCCAAAAACCCCCTGGAGATACAAAAAACCCCAGGAACACAAAAAAAACCACCCAAGGCATCAAAATCCTGCCCGGAAACACAAAAAGTCAATTTGGGATCCCAAAACCCCCCCAAATTTGGGGAAACCCCCTCAAAACTTGGGGAAAATGCCTCAAAATCAAGGAAAATGCCCCAAAACCCCACAAAATAAGGGGAACCCCCCAAAACTGGGAGAAAATACCCCAAAATTGGGGAAAATGCCCCAAAATTGGGGAAAATGCCCCAAAATTGGGGAAAATGCCCCCAAAACCCCACAAAATGAGGGAAAACCCCCCAAAATTGGTGGAAAACGCCCCAAAATTGGAGAAAATGCCCAAAAACCCCTCAAAATTTGGGGAAAATCCCCCAAAATGAGGGAAAACTCCCAAGACTCCCCCTAAATTTGGGGAAAATCCCCTAAAACCCCCCAAAGTCAGGGAAAAAGCCCCAAAACCCCACAAAATGAGGGAAAACTCTGCAAAACCCCCCAAAATTTGGGAAAAATGCCCCAAAATCCTCCAAATTTGAGAAAAACCCCCCAAAATCCCCCAAAATTTGGGAAAAACGCCCCAAAATCCCCCAAAATTTGGGAAAAACGTCCCAAAATCCCCCAAGTTTGGGAAAAACCCCCCAAAATGCCCAAAATTTGGGAAAAAACCCCCAAAATTGGGGAAAAACGTCCCAAGATCTCCCAAAATTGGGGGAAAATGCCCCAAAATCCCCCAAAATTTGGGAAAACCCTCCCCAAATTTGGGGAAAACGCCCCAAAATCCCCCAAAATTTGGGGAAAACCCCCCAAAATCCCCCAAAATTTGGGAAAAAAATCCCAAAATCCCCCAAAATTTGGGAAAAAACCCAAAAAATCCCCTAAATTTGGGGAAAACCCCCCAAAAGCCCCCCAAAGTCAGGGAAAAGGCCCCAAAACTCCCTAAATTTGGGGAAAAAAAAATCCTCCAAAGCCCCAAAATTTGGGACAAACCCCCCAAAAACTCCCAAAATTTGGGGAAAACCAACCAAAATCCCCCCAAATTTGGGGAAAACGCCCCAAAATCCCACTAAATTTGGGATAAATACCCCAAATTTGGGGAAAACCCCCCCAAACCCCATCTCCACTCACGGCGGGGGCGATGGCGGCGCCGCGGCCGCCTCGGGCGGGGACTCGGAGCGGCGCCGCCTCCTCAGGTGCCGCCGGCGGGGGCGGGGCTCGTCCTGGGCGTGGTCCCGGGCGTGGTCCCGGGCGGGGCTCGGCCCCTCCTCCTCCTCGTCGCTCTCCACCAATCGGTAGCCGCGGTTTTGCCGCTGCATCTCCAGCGCCGCCCGCTCGGCCGCGCGCCCGGGGGGCTCCCGGGGGGCTTCTCGGGGCACCTGGGGGAGGGGCGGGGTCAGGACACGCCCGGGGAACACGCCCTGTATGGCCACACCCATGTTTGTCACACCTAATATGGCCACACCCACTTGCCACACCCAACATGGCTGCATCCAACATGGCCACACCCAACATGGCCGCACCCACTCGCTACACCCAATATGGCCACGCCCAACATGGCCACACCCATGTTTTGCCACACCCAATATGGCCACACCCACCTGGCTACACCCAATATGGCCACACCCAACATGGCCACACCCACATTTACCACACCCAACATGGCCGCACCCAACATGGCCGCACCCAACATGGCCACACCTGTTTGCCACACCCAAAATGGCCACACCCATATTTATCACACCCAACATGGCCGCACCCACTCGCTACACCCAATATGGCCACACCCAACATGGCCACACCCATATTTGCCACACCCAACATGGCCCCACCCACATTTACCACACCCAGTATGGCCACACCCAACATGGCCGCACCCACATTTACCACACCAAACATGGCCGCACCCACTCGCTACACCCAACATGGCCACACCCAACATGGCCACACCCAATATGGCCACACCCAATATGGCCACACCCATCTGGCCACACCCAACATGGCCACACCCACTTGCCACACCCAACATGGCCACACCCATATTTGCCACACCCAATATGGCCACACCCATATTTGCCACACCCAATATGGCCCCACCCATATTTGCCACACCCAATATGGCCACACCCAACATGGCCACGCCCCAATTTACCACACCCAAAATGGCCGCACCCATATTTGCCACACCCAACATGGCTGCACCCACTCGCTACACCCAATATGGCCACACCCAACATGGCCACACCCAATATGGCCACACCCATGTTTGCCACACCCAACACGGCCACACCCACCTGGCCACACCCAACATGGCCACGCCCACTTGATACACCCAACATGGCCGCACCCACATTTTCCACACCCAACATGGCCACACCCACATTGGCCACGCCCTAAAACGGCCCCGCCCAACGGCCGTCAGCGCCCACCCTGATTGGCTGCTCTGTGTGAGGGTCACGCCCACTTGTGGTGACATCACCCCTAAAGTTGGTTAAGCCACGCCCCTCAGAGTGTCCACGCCCCCTTTTTGATCACACCTTCCCTTCAAGCCCCGCCCCTTATGATTGGCCACGCCCTCAACACCAAATATGAT
>NW_026626398.1:0-1505 GCF_030028575.1 Malurus melanocephalus
GTGTCCCCGCAGTCACTCACAGTGACACAGTGACAATCCCCGGTGTCCCCGCGGTGTCCCCAGTGTCACTCACCTCCACCATGACCCCGGCCGAGCCCTCACTCAGGACCCCCACGAGTCCCTGGCGCGGCCGCGCGGCCCCGGGGACAGCGGCACGAGCCCAACCCCGGCGGCGAGCGTCAGCCTCCAGCCACGCCTGGGCCTGGGGATGGGGACACGGGGACAGTGTCATCCTAATGTCACCCAAATGTCACCACAGTGACTGCTCATCGGCCTCCAGCCAGGCCTGGGCCTGGGACAGGGACAGTGTCACCCTAATGTCACCCCAGTCACTGCCTGTCCACCTCCAGCCGCGCCTGGGCCTGGGGATGGGGACAATGTCACCCCTGTGTCACCTCAGTGTCACCCCAGTGTCACCCCAGTGTCACCACAGTGACTGTCTATCGTCCTCCAGCCACGCCTGGGCCTGGGGATGGGGACATGGGGACAATGTCACCCTAATGTCACCCCAGTGTCACCACAGTGACTGTCCATCCGCCTCCAGCCACGCCTGGGCCTGGGGATGGGGACAATGTCACCCTAATGTCACCCTAATGTCACCCCAGTGTCACCCCAGTGACTGCTCATCAGCCTCCAGCCACGCCTGCGCCTGGGGACAAGGGACAGTGTCACCCCTGTGTCACCCCATCACTGCCCATCTGCCTCCAGCCAGGCCTGGGCCTGGGGATGGGGACAGTGTCACCCCAGTGTCACCCAAATGTCACCCCTGTCACTGTCCATCCGCCTCCAGCCACGCCTGGGCCTGGGGATGGGGACATGGGGACAATGTCACCTCAGTGTCACCCCAACGTCACCCCAGTCATTGCCTGTCCGCCTCCAGCCAGGCCTGAGCCTGGGGACAGGGACAGTGTCACCTCAGTGTCACCCTAATGACACCCCTGTCACTGTCCATTGACCTCCAGCCACGCCTGGGCCTGGGGATGGGGACAATGTCACCCCTGTGTCACCCTAATGTCACCTCAGTGTCACCCAAATGTCACCCCATCACTGCCCATCCGCCTCCAGCCAAGCCTGGGCCTGGGAATGGGACAATGTCACCTCAGGGGACAGCACAGTGTCCCTCTGTCATTGTCTATCGGCCTCCAGCCACGCCTGAGCCTGGGGACGGGGACAATGTCACCCTAATGTCACCCAAATGTCACCCCAGTGTCACCTCAGTCATTGCCTGTCCGCCTCCAGCCACGCCTGGGCCTGGGGACATGGGGACAGGGACAATGTCACCCCAATGTCCCTGTGTCACTGCCACTCAGCCTCAAGGAATAAATGGGACACAAAAGAGTCACCCCAGTGTCCTCTTGTCACCCTAATGTCCCCCTGTCACCCCAGTGTCCTCTGTCACCCCAGGGTCCCTCTGTCACTGTCCCTCACCCTGAAGGGACACCGGGGGGGGGGAGGGTCCCGCTCTCCTTCAGAGCCCCCAAAACTTGTCCAGCCCCTCCCCTCCC
>NW_026626398.1:3335-6869 GCF_030028575.1 Malurus melanocephalus
CCCCAAATCCCACAGAACCGCCCGAACCGAGACCCCCCTTGGGGACCGTTTAATGCCCCCCTCCCCTCCCGCGGGGTCACCCCAAAAATACCGATGTCCCATTCCCGGCGGTTCACCCCATAAATCTCAATGTCCCCATTTTGGGGGTCCTCTCCTTTATTACTGCGGTGTCACCCCATAAATCCCGGTGTCCCCATTTTGGGGGTCTCCCCCTTTTTCCCGGAGGTCTCTGCCCCCATAAATCTCGGTGTCCGTATTTCGGGGGTCTCCCCCTCTTTCCAACGGTGTCACCCCGTAAATCTCGATGTCCACATTTTGGGGGTCTCCCCCTTTATTACCGCGGGGTCACCCCGTAATTTTCACTGTCCCCATCCCGGGGGTCTCCCCCTCTTTCCAGCGGCGTCACCCCTTAAATGTCACTGCCCCGTTTTTGGGGGTCTCCCCCTTTTTCCCGGGGGTCTTTCCCCCCATAAATATCATTGTCCCGTTCTTGGGGGTCTCTCCCCCCATAAATTGCAAAGTCCGCATTTCGGGGGTCTCCCCCTTTTTCCCGCGGTGTCACCCCGTAATTCTCGCTGTCCCCATCCTGGGGGTCTCTCCCCCCGTAAATTTCAAAGTCCGTATTTTGGGGGTCTCCCCCTCTTTCCTGGGGGTCTCTCACCCCATAAATCCCAATGTCCGCATTTTGGGAGTCTCCCCCTTTTTCCCGCGCCGTCACCCCATAAATCCCAATGTCCATATTTTCGGGGTCTCCCCCTTTTTACTGCGGTGTCACCCCATAAATCTCAATGTCCCCATCTTGGGGGTCTCCCCCTCTTTCCCGGGGGTCTCTCCCCCCATAAATCTCAAAGTCCGTATTTTGGGGGTCTCCCTCTCTTTGACGGGAGGTCACCCCATAAATATCACTGTCCCGTTCCCGGGGGTCTCTCCCCCCATAAATTTCAAAGTCCGTATTTCGGGGGTCTCCCCCTCTTTCCAACGCCGTCACACCATAAATCCCAATGTCCATATTTTCGGGGTCTCCCCCTTTTTACTGCGGTGTCACCCTGTAATTCTCGCTGTCCCCATTTTGGGGGTCTCCCCCTCTTTCCCGGGGGTCTCTCCCCCCATAAATCCCAAAGTCCGTATTTCGGGGATCTCCCCCTTTGTCCCGCGGTGTCACCCCATAAATCCCGATGTCCCGTTCCTGGGGGTCTCTCACCCCATAAATTTCAAAGTCCACATTTTGGGGGTCCTCCCCTTTATTCCCGGGGGTTCACCCCATAAATCCCAATGTCCAGTTCCTGGGGGTCTTTCCCCCCCATAAATCTCACTGTCCCGTTTTTGGGGATCTCCTCCTCTTTCCCGGGAGGTCACCCCATAAATCTCCCCATCCTGGGGGTCTCCGCCCCCATAAATCCCAATGTCCACATTTTGGGGGTGCCCCCCTTTATTCCCGGGGGTTCACCCCATAAATCTCACTGTCCCCATTTTGGGGGTCTCCCCCTCTTTCCTGGGGATCTCTCCCCCCAAAAATCTCCAAGTCCGTATTTTGGGGATCTCCCCCTTTTTCCCGCCGCGTCACCCCATAAATCCCAATGTCCATATTTTCGGGGTCTCCCCCTTTTTACTGCGGCGTCACCCCATAAATCTCGATCTCCGCCTCTCTCCGCAGCAGCCGCACCCCAAAAGCCGCGGGCAGCATTTGGCGGAAGAAGCGCGCGGTTCCGGCGCCGCCGCGGATCGGGGCGCAGAGCAGAGCGCGGGCCGGGGGCTCCAGGAGGTGCCCGAGGGTCTCCAGGAGCGGCGAGAAACTCCGGGGGTCGTAAACGATGTCGGAGCCCAGGACGAGGTGGAATTTGGGGGGGAAGAGGCGGTGGTCGCGCCCCCARAGCAGCGGCCGCACCCGCGGAGCGGAAGCCGCGGGGAAATTGAGGCGCGCGTTGTGGCGGAGCTGCGGGAGAGCCGCGGGAACGTCCGTGAGGGTCACATCGGCACCTGCGGGGAACGGGGCGGCTGGAAAAATAGCACCGAGCCTAAAAAAATATCACCGAGCCTAAAAAACAGCACCACGGACCTTAAAAAAACAGCCCGGATCCTAAAAAAAACACCACGGAACCTAGAAAAAACCATGACGGATCCTAAAAAACAGCCCCGATCCTAAAAAACAGCCTGGATCCTAAAAACCAGCCCGGACACTAAAAAACAGCCCGGACCCTAAAAAATATGCCGGATCCTAAAAAAACAGCGCGGAGCCTAAAAAACAGCCCGGATCGTAAAAAAACAGCATCACGGACCCTAAAAACAGCCCGGATCCTAAAAAATATCCCGGATCCTAAAAAACAGCCCGGAGCCTAAAAAAAAGCGCGGAGCCTAAGAAAACAGCCCGGGCACTGAAAAAATACCACGGATCCTAAAAAAACAGCCCGGATCCTAAAAAATATCCCGGATCCTAAAAAAACAGCCCGGATCCTAAAAAAACAGCCCGGACACTAAAAAACAGCCCGGACACAAAAAAACACAGCCCGGATCCTAAAAAAACTCCATGGACACTAAAAAAAAACACCACGGGCACTAAAAATATACCCCGGATCCTAAAAAAACATCCCGGGCACTAAAAAACTTCACGGACACTAAAAAAACACCACAGACCCTAAAAACTACTACGGATCCTAAAAAATATCCCGGATCCTAAAAAAAACAGCATCACGGACCTTAAAAAAACAGCCCGGACACTGAAAAAATACCCCCGACCCTAAAAAACAGCCCGGGCACTAAAAAAAACCACCATGGAGCCTAAAAAACATCACGGACACTAAAAAACAGCCCGGATCCTAAAAAACAGCCTGGATCCTAAAAAACAGCCTGGATCCTAAAAAACAGCCCGGATCCTAAAAAACAGCCTGGATCCTAAAAAACAGCCCCGATCCTAAAAAAATACCACGGGCACTAAAAAGCAGCCCGGAGCCTAAAAAATATCCCAGATCCTAAAAAAAACAGCCCGGATCCTAAAAAATAGCACGGATCCTAAAAAATATGCCGGATCCTAAAAAAACAGTGCAGAGCCTAAAAAACAGCCCGGACCCTAAAAAACAGCCCGGACCCTAAAAAAAACAGCCCGGAGAGTGAGGGTCAGATCCTCCCGTGAGACCCAAAATCCCGAAAAACTCTGGGAGGAGTGAGGGTCACCCCGTCAGATCCTCCACCCCAAAATCCCAAAAAACACCGGGAAGAGTGAGAGTCACATCCCCCGTGAGATCTGGACCCTAAAAAATCCCAGATCAGAGTGAGGGTAGCCGACCCTGTGAGCCCCAAAATCCTAAAAAACCCGGGGAGAATGAGGGTCACACCCTTGGACTCTCCATCCCAAAATCCCAGTAAAAGGATCCCCCAAATACCCCCATAGACCTCAGACCCCAATAAACCCCAGGGCTGCTCTCACTGGTTCCCAGTTCTGTACTGGGCGGGGGAATGGGATCGCCCCAAACCCATGGGATCTCCCCAAATTTGTGGGTGCCCCCCGCCCTTGGGTGCCCCCCCAGCCCCATAAGTTTC
>NW_026626399.1:0-2352 GCF_030028575.1 Malurus melanocephalus
GATGTTCCAGCTTCATGAGATCACTCCAGGAGCTGCAGCTGCTTTGTCCTGCAGTCAGAGGCTTCCTGTGTCAAGGGCTGGGGGTGATTCTCCCCCAGTCGCTGCTCAGCATTTTCCATCCCTGACTGATTGAACCCCTCGGTGTCTCTGTGCTGTGCCCGGGGTGGCTGCAGGCAGTGCACCAGCCCTGCTGGGCCGGGAGAGGTGCTCCTCATCAGCAGAAATGTCTTTTTGAGGCTTTTCTTGGTTGCCAGGAGCTGCATCTGTGCCAGGAGCCCGGCCCAGCTCAGCAGCAACAGCACCAGGGCTTTAATGACCCTCTGGGGCTTTGGGGCTGAGTCCCTGCACATCAGTCCCTGAGAGGGAGCTGAAGAAACCTCTCAAGAATTAAAAGTCACAGTCAATCTGCAAAGTTTCTTGAAGTTTTAATGGGTCCCACTGAGGAACACGACTGAGAAAGTGTCCCCAGGTTCCAGTTAGAGCAGGAAATTGGAGGCAGAGATGACANGGGGCACAGCAGGGTCTGTGCCACCAAGGGCTGTGAGGGGACACCTTGTCCTGAGGCACTGGGGCCTCCTGGCACAGCCCCAGCAAGGCTGGCCACTGTCACCCCCTTGTCCTGCCCTCAGCATCCCCTCCCCACATCCCARTGGGCTCAGGGATCTGCTGGAAGGAGTCCCTGGGGAGCCTTGGTCAGGAATGGCCCTGGGGGGCTCCTTCAGCTCCCAGGGACTGCAGGGTTTGCAAAGGACTTTGGGTTTTGCTTTTGCCTTGGAGTCTCCGAGAGCTTTGTGCAATCATGGCCTCCAATTATCTGCTCTAACGAGTCCCTTGAGAGGCTTTGTTCTGACACTCACTGGGGCTCATTAATTCTTTGAGATAGTCAGAGTTTTTAAGGTGGTTTGGATTTTTGTTTTTGATACTGACTCTCTGAGATCTCTTTGTGCACTCATGGCCTCCAGTTATCTGCTCCAAGGGGCCCATGAGGAGCCTGTGTTGGGGATGGACCTCAGTGGGATTTTCACCAAAACTGCACAAAAAACTGAAACTGTCCAACAACATCTTGTCAGTGTTAGAGAATTTAGGCATTGCTTTATTCTAGCCAGGATGTTGTTCTGGCCAGCACGGGTAAGAGAAATCATTCCATCCACACMTGCCTGGGTTGTGCAGTGAAAATCATTGCACCATGCATTGTTCTTTAGTGGACTTTTCACATATTTATACAGACAAAACCCAAAGAAATTCATGTTTATTGGTCTTAAATGACACAATTTGTAGTGTTCAATCTCCTACTGGTTATTGATCCCTTTGCCTTTGATGTGAATGAGGTTCTCATTCTTTGATTCTCTTCTCAATCTTTTCCCAGACCAGGTGTCTCCAGCTGCACCAGGGGTGATGTTCATTAATTTTCATTTATCTCCTGTTTCTCTTCTGGCTGCTCCCAGTCTGTAGATGTTGAGCTCATCAGGCCTCACCCAACCTATGTGAACAGAGTCTTTTGAAGAGGAACTTCAATTCCCCCTCCCCCTGGGGAAAGGTGAATGGATCCCTGAGTAAATTACATAAAAAATTTAAAAGTTGTATTATTTCCAAAAATTCTGTTGGGTTCTGTAGAGTCACAATGGTCTTGGCTTCATGAGGCCACACAGTGTCACACTGACCCCTTGATTCCACAAAGCCCTGCAGTGTCACAGTGCTCTCCTTGGTTTCATGAGGCCCCACAGTGTCACATTTGCCATTTGGATCCATTGCACCCCTCAGTGCCATCACAGCCCCTTGGTACCATGGCCTGGGTTTTTGGTAGTGGGGGCCCACAGAGGTTCCTTCTGTCAGAAACTGCTGGAAGCTTCCACCATGTCCAGCAGAGCCAATCCCCGGTGGCTCCAAAGATGGACGTGCCACTGGCCAAGGCTGGGCCTGTCAGAGATGGTGGTAAAGCCTCTGGATAACAGATTGAAGGAGAAATCAAAATAAAACTTGTGGTGCAGTTTTATTTGTGAGCAGAAAAGAGCAGGGTGAGAACATGTGAGGAGAACAGCTCTGCACACACCGAGGGCAGTGGAGAAGGAGGGGCAGGAGCTGCTCCAGGCACCGCAGCCGGGATTGCTCTGCAGCCTCTGGTGGGACYATGGTGGGGCAGCTGTGCCCCTGCAGCCCATGGAGGAGCACGGGGGATGCACAGATCCATCTGCAGCCCATGCAGGAGCACGGGGGATGCACAGATCCATCTGCAGCCATGGAGGAGCTCAGGGGATGCACAGATCCATCTGCAGCCCATGCAGGAGCTCGGGGGATGCACAGATCCATCTGCAGCCATGGAGGAGCACGGGGGATGCACAGATCCATCTGCAG
>NW_026626399.1:3522-5007 GCF_030028575.1 Malurus melanocephalus
CATGGAGGAGCACGGGGGATGCACAGATCCATCTGCAGCCCATGGAGGAGCCCACGCCAGAGCAGGGGGATGCCTGGGAGGAGGCTGTGACCCTGGGGACACCCCTGGAGAGAGGGGCCCTGCTCCCAGGCTGGAGCAGCCTGTCCTTGAAGGACTGACCCCGTGGGACAGTGACCCATGCTGCAGCAGTTTTGGGAGCACTGGTGCCTGCAGGATGGACTCACGTTGCAGCAGTTCACAGAGAGCTGCTGCTCGTGAGATGGACTCACAGCAGAGAAGTTCCTGGAGAACTCTCCCACGGGAGGGACTCCACGGTGCAACAGGGGTATGACTCCTGTCCCTGAGCAGTGGGAGAAGCCAGGGATGATGAACTGACCATAACCCCCATTCCCTGTCTCCCTCTGCCACTGGGGGAGGAGGCAGAGCTGGGGAGGAGGGAGGGGTGGTGGGGAATCTGAGTTTTTTTAAGGGCTTATTTTATTTCTTGTTATCCTGCTCTGATTTTGTTAGGAATAAATTCACTTTCTATTTCTAAGTCAAGCCTGTTTTGCCCTTGATGGTCTTTGATGAGTGATCTCTCCTGGTCCTTATCTCAACCCAGGAACCCTTTGTTGAATTTTCTCTCCTYTGTCAGCTGCAGYGGGCAGTGAGTGAGCAGCTCTTGTGGGTGCCTGGTATCAAGAACTGCTAACACAGAACTGACTCCCAAAAGGAGCTGTGGTTTCTGACAATGGACAGTCCATGTGATGGTGGACAGAGTGGGCAGGTCTTTGTGGCGGGAATTCAGGAAGTGTCGTGGTGTAAAGGATACAGAAACTCCTGAGAAAACTGCCGACGTGCTTGTGCGCCAGGTGGGTCACCCTGTGTGAAGGAATGTTTTCTGAGCAGTGTGGAACTGCTCTGTCAATCTCTGTAAATCAGAGCAATATTTTACAGACCAGCCCAGATCATTCTGCAGGAGTTCTGCTGTCCCAGACCCCTCGAAGATGCAGCCAAATGCCCTTTCTGCTGTCCCCTGTGGTCCCTGCATCTGTGGCACTGGGCTGCTGCTCCAGAGCCCATGGAATGTGTCCTGGAGAATCAGGCTCATCGCTGTGATCTGGGTGCAGGAGGAATGTTAAGTCTGCACTTCTGACAGAAGAGAAAATGGCTCTTCTTGCCAAAATTACCCTCTCCATGTGCTTCCACAGTAACTTGCTTGATGTGAATGTTTTTTTCAATACACAATGGAACAATTGCGGATATTCAATAGTTCTGCATGTTTGGCTGTGAAATTTATTACTAACACAGTATCATTAAATAGCCAGACATAAGAGTTTTTATTAATTTGCAGATACAGTGAGCTTAGACAGTGATAATGGCAGGAGTGGGAAAAGTGCCCAAAGAATATGATTGTGAGCTCCAACTGAGTCAGCCACTCTCTTGTGTAGAGTTAATTAATATCTGTCATTCCCTGACAAGCCTTTTCTGGGTAATTTGCAGTCA
>NW_026626399.1:6362-7904 GCF_030028575.1 Malurus melanocephalus
GACAGCAATGGACACGGGGGACAGCAATGGACACGGGGGACAGCAATGGACACGGGGACAGCAATGGACAGGGGGGGACAGCAATGGACACAGGGGACAGCAATGGACACGGGGCTGCACTGATGGTGGCGCTGGGGCCAGCGGCAGCACAGAGCTTTGGCCCCGCCATGAACCCCGAGGGAAAGGCGGGGGAAAGGCTCCATTTCAGCCTTTCTTTGCTTGTCGCTGTGAAGGGACTGAAATAAAAGGAGAAGGAGCAGGGCCTGATCCCTTCTCCGTCGGGAGGAGCCCCGAGCCTGGGGCTGTGAGGGGCAGTGAGGGGCCGTGAGGGTAAATGAGGGGCTGTGAGGGCAGTGAGGGGCAGTGAGGGGCAGTGAGGGGCAGTGAGGGGAATGAGGGGCTGTGAGGGGCTGTGAGGGGCTGTGAGGGGCAGTGAGGGGAATGAGGGACTGTGAGGGGCTGTGAGGGGCAGTGAGGGGCTGTGAGGGTCACTGAGGAGCCTCAGCCCTGGGAGGAGGGGAGCCCACCATGTCCCCAGGGCAAAGCAGTCATGAGAGGCCACAAGGACAAATGTGGTAGCTGAGTGGGCTCGGGGGTCCTCTGGGAGAGGACCAGACCCTTCCCCAGCTCCAAACCACACCAAAGCCCCCATAAATGGGACTTTCCATCTTCAGAATCCACTGGTAACTTGGAAGTGACTGTACAGGCAAATCCTGGTGGGAGAAGGAARSRAAYCYTCCCAGAGAGCCAGCATCCAGCCACTATTAACAATGTGGAGAGTTTAGAAATATAATGCTAATGAATAACACAAATAATAGTAGCAACAAGAAGAAATGAACCCCCAAATCCCATTGCACAGCACCACAGTGAAAGGAGGAACCTCCTTTTTCCTTGTTGCCTGAAGGCTCATGAGTAATATTCCCATTATATAATACTACAAAACCCACTCTGGAAAAGGTTCCCACTTGCTTTATTACTCCCAAGTGTCAACCGTCCTAGACCCAATCTTCCAGATGTCCTCCCCCCACCCCGAGCCTCCCAATCCCCACAAAAACCCATTTTGGGGTAAGATTGAGTACTTTTCTGTGGAATTGAGTGGTTTTCAGGCGATGGATCTGTCCCTCTTGGCTTTACAAATACAAAACGATGGAGAAAACAGTCCAATACCCGAGAACCACCAAATCCTCCTGAATATCTCCCAAACAACAAATTTCCATCCCAAATAGCWGTAAAGTAGTAAGGCTTTAGGTGATAAAATTGGAGCAGCACACAAAGCTCTTCCTGCACTCGGGGTGCTCACAGGGCTCCCCTTACTGGTGCCTCCGTTGGTGTCGGGTAAAGTTTGAGCTATCGGAGAACCTCTTTCCACACTTGGGACACTCGTAGGGCCTCTCCCCGGTGTGGATGCGCCGGTGAGTGACGAGGTTGAAATTGTGTGTGAAGCCCTTCCCACAGTCAGGGCAGCAGAAGGGCCTCTCCTCTGTGTGAATCCGCTGGTGCCGGAGGAGATTGGAGTTGGTGTGAAACTTCTTCCCACACTCG
>NW_026626400.1:0-844 GCF_030028575.1 Malurus melanocephalus
TGATCTAATGGTTACTCTTTATCTGTGTCCTGTGGGCACTGTGTTTTGTTAATAAACTACCTTTTTTCTCTTCATTTTTTGCCCAGCATCTATTTCTTATTGGTGGGGAAAAAAAATTATCAAATTTATTTTCATTTCAGAGGAAACGTTTCTCTGTAAYRTTTTTCTCTGAAAACATTGTCTCAAAAACGAGACACAGGGGATTTTGGGGACTTTTGGAGGGAGTTTTGGTTGACTTGGGAGGGGATTGGGGGACTTTGGGGGAGTTTTGAGTGAGTTTTAGGGGCTTTTTGAGGTTTTTGAGGTTTCTCAGGAGTTATGGTTGATCAGGGGTTTGGGGAAGGTTTTGGGGTTTGTGAGGGGGGTTGGGGGGATTTTGGAGGTTTTGGGGGATTTTTTCCCTGGCTCTGGAGTGGGCTGAGGTTGGAGCACCGTGCAAGCCATGGAGAAATCGGTTAAGAGCAGCAGCTGAACCACTGGATGTCTTAAAATGCATCCAGAAATTGCATATGGAAACAGGAAAAGAACTCGTGGGTTTGGGGAGATGAGGATGGATTTTGTGAACAGAATATTGGAAACAGCRCCAACAGAAGGAACAATTGTGGTTGGAGCACCTCCACATGAAAGGACAGAAGAAGTTTTTAATAATGAGCTTGGATTTCTTTGTGCAAGTGAAATAATGATAAACAAATATTTATATATGTATATAAGAAAATAAAATACTATTTATATTTGTATATATGATGAAAAATAAATAATAATGTGAAATAATGCTGACAATACAAATTTAATTTGTCAGCTTTGGCTGCTCAAGGATGTAACAGTAAATACCCTGCAGAAAATG
>NW_026626400.1:2142-3764 GCF_030028575.1 Malurus melanocephalus
TACCAAAAGAGGAATTCAGATTAGTCCAGGACACTGTGGTTTGATAACTGCTTGCTAGAGCTTGGCCTTGTAAAGTGTTCATGTCATGGGAGCAGTAATTGATGCAGATTATCAAGGAGAAATTCAAGTAACTCCATTAAACAGCAGTGAACAAGACTGGATTACTCAACCCCATGACAAGGTAGTACAATTATTGATCTTGCAGTTGTAAAAACAATTGTGAAAAAATGGAGATCCACCTCAAATCACCACTGTTTGTAGAGATAAATAAAGGGTTTGGATTCACCAGTCTTAATAATGGAGCCAAAGTGTGGGACCAGAGGTCAAATGGCCTTCCCGAGCCAGCTGAAGGAACAGCTCTGGGTAAAGACAACACAGTTTTAATCCTGAAAGCTGGGCAGGAAGGATGGGAATATGCCCCTGCAGCCAAGTGCTCCGTGTGAGAACAAGAAGATGCTACAGGATATTGTTTCACAGATCCTGCCAGACTGAATCTCCCTGTTTGCCCCAAGGGTCTCTTTGGAAAATGCTCTGACCCAAGGGGTCGARGTGCAGACTGATGTKACCCTGAGTGACTTCCACAGGAATTCCAGCCGGGAGCCCRRSTRCTCCTCAAGRGCTGGGACCCGGCCCCTCTCCAGCCCAAGGGGAAAGGACCCCAGCGAGCCTTGTTCCCCATAGACACTGTGGTAACGGTGAACAGCAAAGCGCCTTGGAAGCATTACTCTGGAGCTCCTTCGAAAACTGAATTATTGTTCCTAACCCTAATGAGATTAAGGAGAAAGAATGAGTAACTGACTCACTAAAGTACTGCTGATGTCTGTAAGTTGTATCTTCATGGTCAACCAAAATCTTTGTTTGCTAGAAACACCTCTGGAGTTTCACCAAGGATTAGTCACGAAAATTTGTATGAAAATGTAAAGATCAAAGTAGCTAAAATACTCAATGTAACAAATTGCTGGATGTGTTCTCAACCAATGTTGAGATGGGTGGGATTAACTTGGAGGGCCGGCCCTGTGGGGTGGCAGAAGTCTATCAACGGGCTCTGACTCATAATGGAGCTGGTGAAGGGACAGTTAAAGAAAACTGTGCTGTTGAACAAAGGAATATAATGATCATTTTGGCAGGATTCTCCAGGGTTTTCCTTCAGGAGAAACCTACCCTGTTACAGTTAGAGGCCACAATGTGAAAGGATTTCTGTGCTTTGACATCACTGCCAATGTCAGTAGAGCTCGGGGTGCTGGAGCTGCTCAGTGTCAGTGTCACACCACTCCCAGGTGCAGGGCCACCGTTAAGTGTTCTTTGGCAACAATCACAAGGAAGAGTTGGGGCCAAGAGAACATTTTCCACCCCAAGCATGCCTTTGATTTCAGAAAGCCAAAGATTCTAGTTCGATCTCTGCCCCATGTGCATTGCCCTGTCCTGTGGAGTTTACATTAATACGCTAAATCGATTATTAAAAACAGCAGCAAATGATGCCATTAAAATCTCAAATAGMACATCCTGTGAGCTCCAGAAAACATGGATGGAGGCTTTACAGAACCCATGCCTTTGGATTATCTGCTTGCTGTTCAGGGAGGAGCCTGGGTTGTTCTAGGACAGGAATGTTGCACTTCTACCAG
>NW_026626400.1:5518-6880 GCF_030028575.1 Malurus melanocephalus
GCTGCACCTGACCTCAGCAAAGCGTCCATGGCCACAGCCCCTGGCAGTGGCCCAAGGCAGGTTGGGATCATCATCGACCCTCMCAGCTGGCCCAGGGCAGGGCTGCAGTGCCCTTCCCCGCAGCCTGGCTGCACAGCAGCACCTTCAGGGCTCTCTGCATTGCACTTTGCCTCACTCTGGGGTCACTCACACACCTCCCAACAACCCAGAGCTTGGTGCTCTGAGCTGCAGGGAGTTCAAAACTTGTCTGTCTTTCAGCAGTTGGGCTCATTCTGCTTTCAGCCAGCTCTGGATTTGTKTTTATGGGAGAACTTCCTGCGTGTCTGAAACATTCCCTRSAGGGCTCTGCCTTGGGGAAGGGGGACCTCTTTGGTGGCAGCTTGGGCTTGGCACACACTGGAGGAAGGTGTCTGTTTTYAGTGGGGAAACTKAGGAGTTTTAGATTGCTTAAAAAAAMCCCAGGAAAACCCCTCTTGGCCTGAGTGCATCCAGTTCTCCAAGCAAAGCAGGTCTCAGATAAGTGAGGAGAGACAGGATGGGGTTGGGGAATGTGGAGCAYGGATGTCTACACTGGGTCAGACCTCAAGGCACAGCTTCTCTGACCAGGCCAGAYCTCYTGAGGAGAGACCCCGGATCAAGATCAGTCACAGAATGCTGMAATCAGCTCTGCTCTGAAGGGAACAGTAATAAAACACACCCTTTAAAAAAGAATGTGTGTTTCTTAGAAGCTCTTTGAAATATTTCTCCATAACTGTCGTAGGAAACCCTCCCAATGAACTGCCCCAGATCAGAGGGAAATCAAGGCAGGCCCATGGTTTGTCAGGACTTGCTTGATGCTGATGAGCCCTGAGGTTCATTTGGAGCAGAGCCCTTGAACCTCAGGGCCAGAGAGGAGATTGCACAAACATTTCCAGGAGTCAAAGTCAGAACAAAAAACCCAAAGCGTCCCAGAGCATGAATGGGTCCCAGTGAGGTCCATCCCCAACACAGGCTCCTCATGGACTCCTTGGAGGAGACAACTGGAGGGCCGTGATTACACAACCTCTCAAAGACCCAGTGTGGAAAGGAGAAATTACTTTATAAAACCCAGCAGTCCCTGGAAGCATTAATGAGCCCCACTGAGTGTTGTTACAGAGAATCTCAAGGGACTCMTTAGAGCAGATAATTGGAGGCAGAGATGACAGGTGGGGTCACAGAAAAGACAAGTATTGGTGCCCTGGGGCACAGCAGGGTCTGTGCCACCAAGGGTTGTGAGGGGACACMTTGTCCTGAGGCACTGGGGCCTCCTGGCACAGCCCCAGCGAGCCCCACTCAAACTGACATCTGTCCCTGGGAGGCAGTTTCAGAGATGGTGGAGCTTTT
>NW_026626401.1:0-1097 GCF_030028575.1 Malurus melanocephalus
AAAAATCCAAGAATTTTGGGGTTTTTGGGGCAATTTTTTGGGGTAAAAACTCAAAAATTTGGGGATATTTTTTGGGGGTCCTTCATGAGTTTTTGGGGCGATTTTTGGGGTCTCTGAGTGGTTTTTGGGGTTGTTTTTGGGTTTTTTTGGTCCAATTTTTTTGGGGTTTTTTTGGGGATAAACCCCCAAGAATTTGGGGATGGTTTTGGGGGATTTTAGAGAGATTTTTTTCGGGTTTTTTTGCGATAAAACCCCAGGAATTTGGGGCAATTTTTGGGATTTTTGGAGCGATTTTTTTGGGCGATTTTTGGGTTTTTTTGGGGTGATTTTTGTCGGAATTTTTTTGGGATAAAACCCCAGGATTTTGGGGATATTTTTGAGGGGTTTGGGGATATTTTTGGGGCCATTTCTTGGGGTTCCCTGAATGGTTTTTGGGGTTTTTTTGGGGCGATTTTTGGGTTTTTTGGGGCGATTTTTGTTGGAATTTTTTCGGGGTTTTTTTGGGATTTTAGGGATGATTTTGGGGATGAATTTGGGGATATTTTTGGAGGTCTCCAATGATTTTTTTTGGGAATTTCCAGGCCTGGGAGCGTCAGCGAGCGCAGCGACGCCGCGATCGGCAGCGACTCCGGGGGGAGGGAGCGGCCGCCGCCGTTCGGGGATTCCTGGAGGCTGAAACCCCCCTGGGGGGAAAAGGGGAGACAAACGGGAATGAAGGTCAGGAATTTTGGGAATTTTGGGAAAAATTTGAGAAATTTGGGATTTTGGGACATTTTTTAGGGGTTTTGGGGGAGTTTTGAGGGATTTTCAGGGGGTTTTGAAGGGGTTTGAGGGCGAATTTGGGGGATTTTTCAGTGGGTTTTTTGGGGGATTTTTTTGATTTTTTGGGAATTTTTGGGAAAATTTTGGAATTTTGGGACAATTTGGGGTGATTTGGGGGACTTTGGGATTTTTGGGGCAATTTTTAAGGGTTTTCGGGTGGAATTTGGGGTCAATTTTTAGGGGTTTGAGGGGACTTTTGAGAGGATTTTGAGATGGTTTTGGGGAGATTTTGGGGGAATTTTGAGGGGTTTTGGGGGAATTTTGGGGATTTTGGG
>NW_026626401.1:2241-3895 GCF_030028575.1 Malurus melanocephalus
TGGGAAAATTGGAGAAAAATTGGGGTGGATTTTTGGTTTTTTTTCAATAGATTTTTGAATTGTTCTATACATTTTTCCAATTTTACAATAAATTTATAATTTTTTTCCAGGATCAGTGTGTGCGGTGCCCCATGTTGGGCCAGATTTGGGATTTTTGGGTTGTTCTTTAGGATTTTTAGGTCATTTTTAAGGTATTTAAGGCAGTTTTGGGTTGTTTTTTAGAGTTTTTGGGTCATTTTTGTGGTTGAGGTGGTTTTAAGGTGTTTTTTAGGGATTTTGGGTCATTTTTACAGTTTTTAGGGCAGTTTTGGTCATTTTTTAGGATTTTGGGGTCATTTTTATGGTTTTTGAGGTGATTTTGGRTTATTTTTTAGGGRTTTTATGTCACTTTTTGGGKTTTTTTTGCRCYGTTTTTTAYGATATTCCTGTAAATTTCTACAATTTTACCATTTTATAATAAATTTATGATTTTTTTTTCCATTTTTYCAGGATCAGTGTGTSCGGTGCCCCATGTCCGGGCGGAAGCTGCGCCTGGCTCAGCTGATCCCGGTTCGGTTCAGCCCAGCTGAGCTCGGCCTAAGCCCGGGGCAGCTCCTGGCCAAAGACCCCAACGAGCGCTACGTGTGTGCCCTGAGCCGGGACCCGCTGGGCAACGCCACCCCCTGCGCTGTCATCAGACCCTCGTGAGTGATCCCAAAATCATAAAAATTAAAAAATCTAAAAAATCACACTGAAATCAAAAAAATTCCCATCAAAATCGGCCCTAAAATGGCGAAATCCCCATTGAAATCGGCCCAAAAATGGCAAAATCGGGGTGAAAACAACCCAAAAATCACCCCAAAATCATCCCAAAATTTCCCCAAAATCCCAAAAATCCCCATGAAAATTGGCCCAAAAACCACCTCAAAATCGACTTCAAAATCACTCCAAAAATAACCCCAAAATCAGCATCAATTTGGCCCCAAAATTGGACTCAAAATTGCCATAATCAGCACCAAAATTACCTCAAAATCGCCCCAAAATCAGTCAAAATCAGCCTCAAAATTACCCCAAAATTGCCCTCAATTTGGCCCCAAAATCACCCCTAAATCGCCCCAAAATCAGCCTCAAAATCACCCCAAAACCAAATCAAAATCGGCCTCAAAATCACGCCAAAATTGGCCTAAAATCACCCCAAAATTGGCCTCAATTTAGCCCCAAAATCACCCCAAAATCACCCTAAAATAACCCCAAAATCAGCGTCAAAATCACCCCAAAAATCTGCATCAAAATCGGTCCAAAAATGATGAAATCGGGGTTAAAATCGGCCCCAAAATGCCCAAATTGTGCCCTGAGCCGGGACCCGCTGGGGAACGCCACCCCCTGTGCTGTCATCAGACCCTCGTGAGTCACCCAAAACACCCCAAAATCACCCCAAAATTACCCCAAAATCATCCCAAAAATCCTGGCAAAAATTGGTCCCAAATCGGCCCTAAAATGGCAAAATCGGGGTTAAAATCGGCCCAAAAATCACCTCAAAATCATCCCAAAATCATCACAAAATTGGCCCAAAAATAACCCCAAAATCATAAAATCACAGAATACCAAAAATTCCCATCAAAATCCCAAAAATTCTGGTGAAAATCAGCCTGAAAATTGTCCCAAAAATCACAAA
>NW_026626401.1:5390-6563 GCF_030028575.1 Malurus melanocephalus
ACCCCAAAACTGATTCCAAAATGACCCCTGGAACACCAAAATCCTCCCATCAAAATCGCCCTTAAAACGCCAAAATCGCCCCTAAAACTGACCCAAAAACCGACTCTAAAATTATCCAAAATGACCCCAAAATGATCCTAAAATGACCCAAAAATCCCCAAAAAATATCCTAAAATCTCAGAAATTATTCCCAAATGACCCAAAAATCCCAAAATGACCCCAAAAGTGACCACTGAGACATAAAACCGACCCTAAAACTGACCCCAAAACACAAAACCGCTCCCAAAACCGCCCCTAAAACCGAGCCTAAAACCCCAAAATGACCCCGGAATGACTCCAAAATTACTCTAAAATGACCCTAAATCCTAAAAATGACCTTAAAATCCCAAAATGACCCCAAAAATGATCCCAAAGGGACCCCAAAGTGGCTCCCGAGACATCAAAATCTCCAAAATTGCCCCTAAAATGCCAAAACCGCTCCTAAAACTGCCCCTAAAACCGAGCCTAAAATCCCAAAAATGACCCCAAAAAATCCCTAAATATTAAAAATGACCCTAAAATCCCAAAACTGATCCCAAAATCCCAAAGCCCCAAAATTGACTCCAAAATGATCCCTGAAACACCAAAATCTCCTCCAAAACCGCCCCTAAAACCACCCCTAAAACCGATCCTAAAACCCCCAAAATGACCCCACAATGACTCCAAAAATCCCAAAAGGTATTCTAAAATCTCCAAAACGATCCTAAAACCCCAAAATGAACCCAAAGTGACCCCTGGAACACCAAAATCTTCTCCATAATCGTCATAATAACGTCAAAACTGCTCCTAAAATTACCTTAAAATCAGCTCCAAAACGCCCAAAACTGCGCTTAAAAAAACCCTAAAAACCCCAAAATTACTCAAAAATCCCACAAATGACCCAAAAATCCTAAAAATGACCCCAAATGTTGTGTTTCAGGGGTGCGGTGGTGACTCTGGAGTGCGTGGAGCGCCTGATCCGCCCGGACATGAGGGACCCCCTGAGCGGGGAAACCCTGACAGAGAACGACATCATCGTCCTGCAGAGGGTGGGGAATTGGGAAAAATTGGGAATTTTGGGGAAAAATTGGGAATTTTTGGGATTTTGGGAAAAATTTGGGGGATTTTGGGGAAATTTGGGGGAAAAAATTGGGG
>NW_026626402.1:0-3523 GCF_030028575.1 Malurus melanocephalus
TTGGGTGACCTTTCAGTGACCTTTGGGTGACCTTGACCTCACTGACCATTGGGTGACCTTTCAGTGACCATTGGGTGGCCTTGACCTTGCTGACCATTGGTTGGTCAATTTTTGGTTTTTTGTGACCTTTGTGTCACTTTTGGGTGGCCTCGACTTCTCTGACCATTGGCTGGTCAGTTTTGGGATTTTGGTGACCTTTGAGTGACCCTGGGTGGAGGTGACCAGTGGGTGGTCAATTTTGGGTGATCTTTGGGTGACCTTTGGCCTCACTGACCATTAAGTGACCGTTGGGTGACCTTTGGGTGACCTTGACCTTGCTGACCATTGGTTGGTCAATTTTTGGTTTGGGTGACCTTTGGGTGACCTTTGGGGTGACCTTGGCCTCACTGACCATTGGTTGGTCAATTTTTGGTTTGGGTGTCCTTTGGATGACCTTTCAGTGACCTTTGTGTGACCTTGACCTCACTAACCATTGCTTCCTTGACCTTGACCTCATTGATTATGGGTTGGTCTGGGGCTGACCATTGGTTGGCCTTGACCTCACTGACCATTGGGTGGTCAATTTTGGGATTTTGGTGACCTTTGGGTGACCTTTGTGTGGCCTTGATCTTGCTGACCATTGGTTGGTCCATTTTGAGTGACCTTTGTGTGGCCTTGACTTCACTGACCATTGATTGGTCTTGGCTTGATTTTTGGGTGACCTTGACCTCACTGACCATTGGTTCCTTGACCTTGACCTGGTTGATCATGGGTTGGTCTGGGGCTGACCATTGGTTGGCCTTGACCTTGCTGACCATTGCGTTGATTTTCAGTGACCACTGAAAATGATAATGATAGAGGTGACCATTGGGTTGATGTGGACTTGACTGACCACTGGTGGAGATGACCAGGGGGTTGGTCTGGAGTTGAGTGACCAGTGGTAAAGGTGACCATTGAGTTGGTCTGGACTTGAGTGACCACTGGTGGACGTAACCATTGGGTTGGTCTTGATTTCATCAACAGTTCTTTGAGATGACCCGTGGGTTGGCCTTGAGCTTGACCACTGGGTTGACCTTGACTCTGGATGACCACCAGTGCCTTGATCCTCACTTAGGCTGACCATTGAGCTGGACTTCATTTGAGTGACCATCAGTAGAGTTGACCCCTGGGCCGGTCTTGGCTGACCATCGCTTGGCCTTGGCTTGGGTTGACCATTGGGTTGGTCTGGGCTTTGCTGACCATGGCTTGAGCTGACCCGGGGTTGGGTTTGGGTGGACATTGGTTGACCATTGCTTGACCATTGGTTGACCTTGGGTTTGGTCAGCCTTGGGTTGACCATTGGGTTGGTCTGGACTTTGCTGACCATGGCTTGAGTTTGGGTGGACATTGGGCTGACCATTGGTTGACCATTGGTTGACCTCAGGTTGGGTTTGGTGGACATTGGGTTGACCATTGTTTGACCATTGGTTGACCCTGGTTTTGGTCAACCTTGGTTGACCATTGGGTTGGTCTGGGCTTTGCTGACCATGGCTTGAGCTGACCTCAGGTTGGGTTTGGGTGGACCTTGGGTTGGCCATTCGTTGACCATTGGTTGACCTCAGGTTGGGTTTGAGTGGACAGTGGGTGGACTTTGGGTTGACCTTGGGTTTGGTCAGCCTTGGGCTGACCGTTGGGTTGGTCTGGGCTTTGCTGATCGTGGCTTGAGCTGACCATGGCTTGAGTTTGGGTGGACATTGGGTGGACCATTGGTTGACCATTGGTTGATCTCGGGTTGGGTTTGGTAGACATTGGGTTGACCTTTGGTTGACCATTGGTTGACCATTGGTTTGGTCTGGGCTTTGCTGACCATGGCTTGAGCTGACCTGGGGTTGGGTTTGGTTGACCTTGGGTTGACCATTGGTTGTCCTTGGTTGACCATTGGGTTGGTCTGGGCTTTGCTGACCATGGCTTGGGCTGACCTTGGGTTGGGTTTGGTTGACCGTGGGTTGACTATTGGTTGTGCTTGGTTGACCGTTGGGTTGGTCTGGGCTTTGCTGGGCGTGGCTTGAGCTGACCATGGCTTGGGTTTGGGTGGACCTTGGGTGGACCATTGGTTGACCATTGGTTGATCTTGGGTTGGGTTTGGTGGACATTGGGTTGACCTTTGGTTGACCATTGATTGACCCTTGGGTTGGTCTGGGCTTTACTGACCATGGCTTGGGTTTAGTGGACATTGGGTGGACGTTGAGTTGAATTATTTTGGGTTGAGTTGACCTTTGGTGGACATTGGGTTGAGTTGACCTCTGATTGACCTCTGGGTTAATTTTGGGTTGGCTTTGATTGGCTTTGGTGGACATTAGGTTGGGTTGGGTTGGGTTGGGTTGATCTTTGCTGGACATTGGGTTGACCTCTGGTTGAACTCTGTTTGACCTTTGGGTTGGCTTTGGTTGGCTTTGCTGGACATTGGGTTGGGTTTGGGTGGACTTCGGGTTGGGTTGACCTTTGCTGGACATTGGGTTGGGTTGGGTTGACTTTGGGTTGGGTTGAGTGGACATTGGTTTGGGCTGACCTTTGCTGGACGTTGAGTTGGTGTGGGTTGAACTGTGGGTGATCTCTGGTTGACCTTTGGTTGACCTTTACTGGACATTGGGTTGGGTTTGGGTGATCTCTGGTTGACCTTTGGTGGACATTGGCTTGAGTTGATCTCTGGTTGATCTTTGGGTTGATTTTGGGTTGGTTTTGGTTGACCTTTGCTGGACATTGGGTTGACCTCTGGTTGACCCCTGATTGACCTTTGGGTTGATTTTGGGTTGGTTTTGGTTGACCTTTGGTGGACATTGGGTTGGGTTGGGTGGACTTTGGGTTGAGTTGACCTTTGCTGGACATTGGGTTGGGTTTGGTTGACCTTTTGACCTCTGGGTGACCTTTGGTTGACCCTTTGGGTTGATTTTGGTTTGAATTGAGTTGACCTTGGGTTGGGTTGACCTTTGGTGGACATTGGGTTGGGCTTGGTTGACCTCTTGACCTCTGGTTGACCTTGGACTGACCATTGGTCACCTTTAGATGACCTTGAGCTGGTTTGGGATGACCTCAGACTGACCATTGGTCACCTTCGGGTGGGCTTGGGCTGGTCTGGGCTGACCTTTGACCTTCAGTTGACCTTTGGTGGGGATGACCTCAGGCTGACCCTTGGGTGACCCCTTGGGCTGACCTTGACCTTTGGGTGACCATTGAGTGACCTTTGGGTGACCTTTCACTGTTGCTGGACCTTTGGGTGACCCTTGAGCTGACCTTGACCCTTGAGTGACCCTTGGGTGACCCTTGACCTTTCAATGACCTTTTGGTGACCTTTATTTGACCCTTGAGTGACCTTTGGGTGCCTTTCACCTTTGCTGGACCTTTGGGTGACCCTTGAGCTGACCTTGACCCCTTGAGTGACCCTTGGGTGACCCTTGGATGATCTTGACCTTTCCTTGACCCTTTGGTGACCTTTGGGTGACCTTGACCTTTGCTTGACCTTTGGGTGACCTTTGGGTGACCTTTCCCTGACCCCTCTTGGGCTCCC
>NW_026626402.1:3781-4834 GCF_030028575.1 Malurus melanocephalus
CTGTCCCCACCCCGGGGGTGGCCCCGAGGTCACCAAGGTGGCCACAGTGTCACGGTGGTGGCCACGACGTCACCGTGGTGGCCGTGATGTCACTGTGGTGGCCATGATGTCACTGAGGTGGCCACGATGTCACTATGGTGGCCACAATGTCATTGTAGTGGTCACGATGTCACTGAGGTGGCTCTGAGGTCACTGTGGTGGCTGTGACGTCACCGAGCTGGCCATGATGTCACCAAGGTGGCTGTGATGTCACCGTGGTGGCCACAATGTCACCGTGGTGGCCATTACATCACCGTGGTGGCCACGATGTCACTGAGGTGGCCATGATTTCATTGTTGTGACCCTGATGTCACCGTGGTGGCTGGGACATCATCATGGTGGCCACAATGTCACCGAGGTGGCCGTGATGTCCCTGAGGTGGCCACAATGTCACCAAGGTGGCCATGATGTCACTGTGGTGGCCGTGACATCACCATGGTGGCCACAATGTCACCGTGGTGGCCATGATGTCACCGAGCTGGCCATGATGTCAGTGTGGTGGCCACGATGTCACCATGGTGGTCCCAATGTCACCGTGGTGGCCACAATTTCACCGTGGTGGCCACAACATCACTGAGGTGGTCCCAATGTCACCATGGTGGCGACGATGTCACCGACGTGGCCACGATGTCACCATGGTAGCCACAATGTCACCGAAGTGGCCCTCATATCCCCATGGTGGCCATGATGTCATCGAAGTGGCCATGATGTCACCAAGGTGGCCACAATGTCACTGAGGTGGCCCCGATGTCACTAAGCTGGCTGTGATGTCACTGAGGTGGCCCCGATGTCACTATGGTGGCCACAATGTCATTGTAGTGGTCACGATGTCACTGAGGTGGCTCTGATGTCACTGTGGTGGCCACGATGTCACCGAGCTGGCCATGATGTCACCAAGGTGGCTGTGATGTCACCGTGGTGGCCACGATGTCACCATGGTAGCCACAATGTCACCGAAGTGGCCCTCATATCCCCATGGTGGCCACGATGTCATCGAAGTGGCCATGATGTCAC
>NW_026626402.1:5467-6705 GCF_030028575.1 Malurus melanocephalus
CACCATGGTAGCCACAATGTCACCGAAGTGGCCCTCATATCCCCATGGTGGCCACGATGTCATCGAAGTGGCCATGATGTCACCGAGGTGGCCACAATGTCACTGAGGTGGCCGGGAAATCACCATGGTGGCCACGATGTCACTGAGGTGGCCCTGATGTCATCGTTGTGACCCTGATGTCACCAAGGTGGCCACAATGTCACCATGGTGGTCCCAATGTCACCGAGGTGGCCACAATGTCACCGAGGTGGCCACGATGTCACTGAGGTGGCCATGATGTCATCATTGTGACCCTGATGTCACCAAGGTGGCCATGATGTCACCGTGGTGGCCATTACATCATTGTGGTGGTTGCGATCTCACCAAAGTGGCCACGATGTCACTGAAGTAGCCCCAATGTCACTGTGGTGGCCACAATGTCACCGAGGTGGCCATGATGTCACTGAGGTGGCCCTGATGTCACTGAGGTGGCTCTGAGGTCACCGAGGTGGCCACGTCACCGAGGTGGCCGTGACGTCACCATGATGGCCACGATGTCAGTGTGGTGGCCGGTCTGTCACCATGCTAGCCCCAATGTCACCGAGGTGGCCACGATGTCAGTGAGGTGGCCACAATGTCATCATGGTGGTCATGATGTCACCGAGGTGGCCGTGATCTCACCGTGGTGGCCATTATATCACTGTGGTGGCCACGATGTCACCAATGTGGCTACGATGTCGCCGAGGTGGCCACAATGTCACCAAGGTGGCCAGGACATCATCATGGTGGCCACGATGTCACTGTGGTGGCCACGATGTCACTGAGGTGCTCCCAATGTCACTGTGGTGGCTCTGATGTCACCGTGGTGTCCATGATGTCACTGAGGTGGCTCTGATGTCGCCGAGGTGGCCGTGACGTCATCGTGGTGGCCCCGACGTGATCCAAGCGCCGTCACTGTGTCCCTCATCCCACACCCACTGTCCCCAATGTCCCCAATGTGTCCCCACTGTCCCCACTGTCCCCAATGTCCCCACTGTCCCCAATGTCCCCAATGTCCCCAATGTCCCCACTGTCCCCACTGTCCCCAATGTCCCCAATGTCTCCACTGTCCCCATTTTTTCCCATTTTTTTTCCTCGTTTTTTCACCATATTTTCCCCATTTTTGCTCCAATTTTCACCGTTTTTTTCCCGATTTTTTCCATTTTTTCCCCATTTTTGTCCCCGATGTCCCCAATCCCCCCGATGTCCCCAATGTCCCC
>NW_026626403.1:0-1050 GCF_030028575.1 Malurus melanocephalus
CAGCCAAATCCTCGTTAATTTGTCACCATCCCCAGCCAAGGCCTGGCCAGGGCTGTCACTGATCAATATCTGCATTAATTCCCACTTATCCCACAAAAGCAAAGGACATTTCAGAAATTATCAAACCACCGACCCCACAAAAGCAAAGGACATTTGGGAAACCGTCAAACCACTGACCCCACAAAAAGCAAAGGACATTTGGGAAATGACCAAAATCAAACCTTCGACCCCACAAAAAGCAAAAACCATTTGGGAAACGATCAAGCCACTGACCCCACAAAAACAAAAGACATTTGGGAAATGATTGAATTACTGACCCCACAAAAAGCAAAGGACATTTGGGAAACAACCAAAATCAAATCACCGGCCCCACAAAAAGCAAACCACCAACCCCACAAAAGCAAAAACCATTTGGGAAATGATCAAATCACTGACCCCACAAAAAGCAAAGGGCATTTGGAAAATGATCAAAATCAAACCACCGACCCCACAAAAAGGAAATGACATTTGGGAAACGATCAAAATCAAACCACCGACCCCACAAAAAGCAAAAACCATTTGGGAAATGATCAGATCACCGACCCCACAAAAAACAAAGGACATTTGGGAAATGATCAAAATCAAACCACCCTCATCCTGCTCCTCTCCTTCCTTTCCCATGCCCCTGTTCCCTCCTCCCCTCCAGATCTGCCTTTTTGGGCATCTGCTGAAGGAAACAAAAAAATCCCTGTCAGGTTATGAATTCCCAGGCATCCTTCTCCTGCAAAACAGGAGCAAACAGGAGTTGAAATGGATCCAGGATGCTCTGGCAGCGCTCCCGAGCTCTTGTTCCCCCCGGAGCTGACGATGGGATGTCRTTTCTTTGGAATGATTGATCCTGGGATGTCGTTTCTTTGGAATGATTGATCCGTGCCAAAAGGGCTCTCACCACCCAAACCTCACTCAGGATCCCCACAGCGCATTCCCAGAAATCTGGGAAGACTCAGGATCTCCTTTCCCACCTTTCTGCTGGAAAATCTCCTGGGTCTGGCTCCTTCTTCCATTATCCTG
>NW_026626403.1:2429-4336 GCF_030028575.1 Malurus melanocephalus
GATCCGAGGCGGGAGTTGTGTATTTTCACAATCATCCTCTGCCCCTGGAACCACCATTCATCCTCCATGAGGAATTATGGAATATCTTCACCCCGCCCGCTCTCCCTGCACTGCACACCCCAGATGTTCCCAGCTCTCTGGCAATCCAAACTCCTGGAAAAATGACAGGGAGGCCATAATGACACTTCATGGAGTTGCTGCTGATCCAATCCCAAATCCATCTGCTGCTGCATCCCTGGAATTGCAGCTTTGGCACATCCCATTCAGCGCACGCATCCGTTCATCTTTCCGGGATCGGCACCAGCTCCGGCATTTCCCATCTGCTGTCCCAACGGGACAATGGAACGAGCACAATGGGATCTTGGGAATTGGGAATTGTTCCCTGGGAGKGTGGGGAGRGGCTGGGATGGAATTCCACCCCTGGATCCCTGGAAATGKCCAAGGCCAGGCTGGACATTGGGGCTTGATGTTCCACTTTTGGGGATCTTTTGGGCTGCTCCCAGTGTGCTGAGATGTCAAATCCATCTCCGTAGAGTGATGCTACATCTCCTAAAAAACCTTTCCAAAAATTATCCTCCCCAAAGCAAAGTCAAACCAAGCCTGACTAAAGAAATAAAATACAATTTTAAAGTTTTGTTGTTTCCAACAGCAGCATCCCCGATTCCCGGTGGGATCTCCCCTCCTTCTGTGGTGCTGGAGATGGTTTGGTTCCGAGTCCTCTGGGCAGGGATGATGACGTCCTTATTGTCACTTGACGAGCTGCTGGAGTGCCAAGCTTCTTAACCTTCCCATTTCTGGGATTGGCCTCTCCAAAATGTCCCAAGTTTCCTTCAGACCACATCCAAACCCACCTTCAGACCCATCCTTTGGCCTTTCACAATCCCCAATCTTCTTAACCTTTCCATTTCCAGGACTGGTTTCTCCAAAATGTCCCAATTTTCCTTCAAACAACATCCCAGACCCAACTTCAGACCTTTCCACCAGCTCTTCCCAATCCCCAATCTTCATAACCTTTCCATTTCCAGGACTGGCTTCTCCAAAATGTCCCAATTTTCCTTCAAACAACATCCCAGAGCCACCTCCAGACCTTTCCACCAGCCCTTCCCAACCCCCAACTTTTCTAACATTTCCATTTCTGCGATTAGCCTCTCCAAAACATCCCAAGCTTCCTTCAGAAAACATCCCAAACCACCTTCCACCGCTCCTTCCCTGTCTCCAACCTTCTTAACATTTCCATTTCCAGGACTGCCCTCCCCAAACCTTCCCAATTTTCCTTCAGAAAACATCCCAAACCCCCTTCCACCGCTCCTTCCCCAATCCCAACCTTCTTAACCTTTCTATTTCCAGGACTGGCTTCTCCAAATCCTCCCAGCTTTCCTTCATCCCACATCCCAACCTCTTCACCCCCTTTCCCCATCCCATCCCAACCCCTACCCTTTAATCCCAGACATCCTAAGCCAGGATCAGAATAAGAATTCCTGCATCAATTATTTTTTTTTCCCCTGTAAAAAAATTCCTACGTGCTCCACAGATCCATCAGAACATTCCCCACCGCGATGGCCACATTTCCCCCATTAAACGCCTCTCCTCCTCCCTGCACGGCCCCAAATATCCCACCCCAAATCCTCCCAGCTTTTCTTCATCCCACATCCCAACCCTTTCACCCCCTTTCCCCATCCTATCTCAACCCCCACCTCTCAATCCCAGACATCCTAAGCCCGGATCAGAATAAGAATTGGTGCATCCATTTTTTTTTTCCTGTTAACAAATTCCCATGTTCTCCACAGATCCATCAGAACATTCCCCACTGCGGTGGTCACATTTCCCCCATTAAACCCCTCTCCTCCTCCCTGCACGGCCCCAAACATCCCACCCCAAATCCTCCCAGCTTTCCTTCATCCCACATC
>NW_026626403.1:5850-6791 GCF_030028575.1 Malurus melanocephalus
TAAAATAGATAAACTAATAAACTCTTTGGAATAAACTCTTTCATTTTGGAATAAACTCTTTCATTTCTTATCAAATCTGGTTAAATCCCTGATTTATAGCAATAATTATTACCATGTTTCATTTTTAATCAAACCTCATTGAATCCCAGGGGTTTTATATCAACAAACAAATTGTTAAACTGTTCCATTTCTTATCAAACGTGGTTAAATCCTTGATTTATATCAATAATTTTTACCCTGTTCCATTCCTTATTAAACCTGGTCAAATCCCTGTTTTAGAGCAATAAACAAATTGTTAAACCGTTCCTTTTCTTATCAAACCAGTTTTATATCAAAAACAAGTTACTACACTGCCCCTTTTCTAATCAAACCTGAATAAATCCCACTTTTATATCAATAAAGGAAGTGTAAAACTCTTTCATTTCTTTTCAAATCTGTTTTAGAGCAATAAAGAAATTGTTAAACTGTTCCATTTCTAATCAAACCTGGTTAAATCCCAGGGGTTTTCTATCAGTAAATAAATTGTTGCACTGTTCCTTATCAAACCAGTTTACATCAATAAACAAGTTATTGCACTGTTCCTTTTCTCATCAAACCTGGTTAAATCTCAGTTTTGTATCAATAAACAAATTTTTACATTGTTCCTTCTCTTATCAAACTAGTTTTCTATCAATAAACAAGTTGTTACACAGTTCTTTTTTTAATCAAACCTGATTAAAACCCAGTTTTAGATCAATGAACAAATTGTCGTATTGCTCCTTTCCTTATCAAACCCGGTTAAATCCCAGTTTTAGATCAATAAACAAATTGTTAAATTGTTCCTTTCCTTATCAAACCTGGTTAAATCCCAGTTTTAGAGCCATAAACAAATAATTAAACTCTTTCATTTTTTACCAAAGCTGGTTCAATCCCTGATTTACAGCAATAAACAAATTATTACA
>NW_026626404.1:0-2726 GCF_030028575.1 Malurus melanocephalus
GGAGCGCGGATTTTCCGCCGTCACGTGACGGGGGACGGCCAATCAGAAGCGCGAGTTTGGGGCGCGTCGCCATGGCAACGGGCCGGGCCGGTCACGTGAGCGCCGCGGCCTAAAATGACCCAAAAAGCCTCAAAATTGAATAAAAAATGAGCCAAAATCGAATAAAAATGACCCAAAATCGGACAAAAATGACCCAAAATCGAATAAAAATGAGCCAAAATCGAATAAAAATGAGCCAAAATCGAATAAAAATTATTCAAAATCGGACAAAAATGACCCAAAATTGAATAAAAATGAGCCAAAATCGAATAAAAATGACCCCAAATCGAACAAAAATGACCCCAAATCGGCCCTAAATGATTCAAAGGCGGCCCAAAATGACTGAAAATCGAATAAAAAATGACCCAAAATCAAATAAAAATGACCCCAAATAGACTCAAAATGACCCAAAATCAAATAAAAATGACCCCAAATAGACTCAAAATGACCCAAAATCGAATAAAAATTACTCAAAATTGGCCCCAAATGACCCCAAATCGGCCCAAATTGACCCAAAATCGAATAAAAATTACTCAAAATTGGCCCTAAATGACCCAAAATTGGCCCCAAATGACCCAAAATCAAATAAAAATTACTCAAAATTGGCCCCAAATGACCCAAAATTACTCAAAATTGGCCCAAAATGACCCAAAATCGGCCCCAAATGACCCAAAATGCCCCAAAATTGGCTCCAAATGCTTCAACATCTGCCCAAAATAACTCAAAATTTGCTCGAAATGACCCAAAATGCACCAAAAATGAGCCCCAAAGTGTCCCCAAAGTGTCCCCAAAGTGTCCCCAAAAATCCTCAAACGCTCCCGGTTTGGTCTTGGTTTTACTCAAATGTCCCCAAAGTGTCCCCAAGGTGTCCCCAAAGTGTCCCCAAAAATCCTCAAACTCTCCCGGTTCGGTCTCAGTTTTATTTGAATGTCCCCAAAGTGTCCCCAAAGTGTCCCCAAGGTGTCCCCAATGTCCCCAAGCCTTTTCCTGATGTCCCCAAAGGTGTCCCTGTGTCCCCAAGGTGTCCCCGAGGTGTCCCCAAAAATCCTCAAACGCTCCCAATTCGGTCTCAGTTTTATTCAAACGTCCCCAAAGTGTCCCCAAGGTGTCCCCAAGATGCCGAGGTTCTTCCCGATGTCCCCAAAGTGTCCCCAAATATCCGCAAACTCCCGGTTCGGTCTCAGTTTTATTTGAATGTCCCCAAAGTGTCCCCAAAGTGTCCCCAAGGTGTCCCCGAGGTGTCCCCAAAGTGTCCCCAAGGTGTCCCCGAGGTGTCCCCAAAGTGTCCCCAAGGTTATTTCCGATGTCCCCAAGGTGTCCCCAATGTCCCCAAAAATCCTCAAACGCCCCTAATTCGGTCTCAGTTTTATTCGAATGTCCCCAAAGTGTCCCCAAAGTGTCCCCAAGGTGTCCCTGAGGTGTCCCCAAGATTCTTCTGATGTCCCCGAGGTTTTCCCGATGTCCCCAAGGTGTCCCCAAGGTGTCCCCAGGGTGTCCCCAGGGTGTCCCCAAAGTGTCCCCAGGTGTCCCCAGGTGTCCCCAAAGTGTACTTGAGGTTATTCCTGATGTCCCCAAGGTGTCCCCAGGGATGTCCCCAAGGTGTCCCCGAGGTGTCCCCAATGTCCCCAAGCCTTTTCCTGATGTCCCCAAGGTGTCCCCAATGTCCCCAAAAATCCTCAAACGCTCCCAATTCGGTCTCAGTTTTATTCGAACGTCCCCAGGGTGTCCCCAAGGTTTTTTCTGACGTCCCCAGGGTTTTTCTCGATGTCCCCAAGGTGTCCCCAAGATGTCCCTGAGGTTTTTCCCGATGTCCCCGATGTCCCCGAGGTGTCCCCGAGGTGTCCCCAATGTCCCCAAAAATCCTCAAACGCTCCCGGTTTAGTCTCAGTTTTATTTGAATGTCCCCAAAGTGTCCCCAAAGTGTCCCCAAGGTTATTCCTGATGTCCCCAAGGTGTCCCCAAGGTGTCCCCAATGTCCCCAAAAATCCTCAAACGCTCCCAATTCGGTCTCAGTTTTATTCAAACATCCCCAGGGTGTCCCCAGGGATGTCCCCAAGGTTTTTTCCGATGTCCCCGAGGTTTTCCCGATGTCCCCGAGGTGTCCCCGAGGTGTCCCCGAGGTGTCCCCAAGGTGTCCCCGAGGTGTCACTTGTAGAACTCGTGCTCCTGCTCGTCCTTTTTGATGACGGTTTTGTACGCCTTCTCAAAATCCTTGGCCAGGACGATGTAGCGGTTCTCACGCACGGCCAGCATGCCACCCTGAAAATGTCACCTCAGTGTCACCAATGTCACCTGAGTGAGCCTGAGTGTCACCTGAGTGTCACCAATGTCACCTCAGTGTCACCAATGTCACCTCAGTGTCACCTGAGTGAGCCTCAGTGTCACCTGAGTGTCACCAATGTCACCTCAGTGTCACCTGAGTGAGCCTCAGTGTCACCTGTGTGAGCCTCAGTGCCACCAATGTCACCTGTGTCACCTCAGTGTCACCCATGGATGTAACGGTTCTCGCGGACAGCCAGCATGCCCCCCTGGGGACAGTGACATTGTCACCTCAGTGTCACCTGAGTGAGCCTCAGTGTCACCAATGTCACCTGAGTGTCACCCATGGATGTAACGGTTCTCGCGGACAGCCAGCATGCCACCCTGGAAATGTCACCTGAGTGTCACCTGAGTGTCACCTGTGTCAC
>NW_026626404.1:7291-8668 GCF_030028575.1 Malurus melanocephalus
TGCTGAAAATGAGCCGTTTTTGGCGCCGGTCCGGCAGCGGGAATTCGATCTTTCGGTCCAGGCGGCCCGGCCGGAGCAGGGCGGGGTCCAGAGTGTCCGCACGGTTGGTGGCCATGATCACCTGCGGACAGGGGAGGGGTCACTGTCACACTGACCATTCACTGACCACTCACTGACCACTCACTGACCACTCAGGGACCACCCCCAAATTCAAAAATCCCAAAAAAAACCCCAAAATTCTGCACCCAGGTGTGCCCAGGTGTGCCCAGGTGTGCCCAGGTGAGCCCAGGGTGGTGGCCGTGATCACCTGGGGACAGGGGAGGGCTCAGTGGCACAGTGACCATTCACTGACCACTCACTGACCATTCACTGACCATTCACTGACAACCCCCTGAATGACCCCAAATTCAAAAATCCCAAAAAAACCCAAAATTTCACACCCAGGTGACCCCAGGTGTGTCCAGGTGTGCGGCCGTGATCACCTGGGGACAGGTGAGGGGTCAGTGGCAGAGTGACCATTCACTGACCACTCACTGACCACCCCCGAGTGCCCCCAAATTCAAAAATCCCCAAAAAAACCCCAAAATTCTGCACCCAGGTGACCCCAGGTGTGCCCAGGTGTGTGGCCATGATCACCTGCGGACAGGGGAGGGGTCAGTGTCACACTGACCATTCACTGACCATTCACTGACCACTCACTGACCACTCACTGACCACTCACTGACCACTCACTGACCACTCACTGACCACTCAGGGACCACCCCCGACTTCAAAATCCCCGAAAAAAAACCCAAAATTCTGCACCCAGGTGTGCCCAGGTGTGTCCAGGTGTGTGGCCATGGTCACCTGCGGACAGGTGAGGGACAGGGGAGGGGTCAGTGTCACACTGACCACTCACTGACCACTCACTGACCACCCCCTGAATGACCCCAAATTCAAAAATCCCAAAAAAAACCCCAAAATTTCACACCCAGGTGTGTCCAGGTGTGTGGCCATGATCACCTGAGGACAGGGGAGGGGTCAGTGGCAGAGTGACCACTCACTGACCATTCACTGACCATTCACTGACCACTCACTGACCATTCACTGACCACTCACTGACCATTCACTGACCATTCACTGACCATTCACTGACCACTCACTGACCATTCACTGACCACTCACTGACCACTCACTGACCATTCACTGACCACTCACTGACCACTCACTGACCACTCACTGACCATTCACTGACCATTCACTGACCATTCACTGACCATTCACTGACCATTCACTGACCATTCACAGACCACTCACTGACCACTCACTGACCACTCACTGACCATTCACTGACCATTCACTGACCATTCACAGACCACTCACTGACCATTCACTGAC
>NW_026626405.1:0-1371 GCF_030028575.1 Malurus melanocephalus
CAGCGATGACAAACCCGTGATTTGTCACACGGGAAATGTCGCGGTGGCTTTGTCCCCTCCCCAGCCCGGGGTGTCCCTGGTTCCGGTGACAAAATTGAAGGGGGTGGGGGGTGGCGGGGACACCCAGGACCCACAGCCCAGGGGATGACAGGGACCCCCGGGACCCCCCAGCCCCGCTCACCGAGGGCACAAAAGGCGTTTAACGGCGACATCTGGATGTGCTTAAAACCCGAAAAGAGAACGGGGCCTTTCCCAGCCCAGAACAAACTGGGAATGGGAATGGAAATGGGGATGGGAATGGGATGGGATAGGGATGGGATGGGATGGGATGGGATGGGAACAGGAATGGGAACAGGAATGGGAACGGGAACGGGGATGGGGATGGAATGGGAATGGGATGAGAAAGGGAACGGGATGGGATGGGATTTGGGATGGGGATGGGATGGGATGGAACTGGGAACAGGAACGGGAATGGGAATGGGATGGGATGGAATGGGAATGGGAGTGAGAATGGGATGGAACTGGGAACAGGATGGGGATGGGATGGGATGGGATCTATGGGATGAGATTTGGGATGGGATTTGGGATGGGATTTGGGATGGGGATGGGATGGGATGGGATCTATGGGATGGGATGGGGATGAGATTTGGGATGGGATTTGGAATGGGGATGGGGATGGAACTGGGAACGGGATGGGATGGGATGGGATGGGATGGGATGGGATGGGGATGAGATTTGGGATGGGATTTGGAATGGGGATGGGATTTGGATGGGATTTGTGATGGGATGGGATTTGAGATGGGGATGGAATGGGATGGGATTTGGGATGGATTTGGGATTGAATTTGTGACGCGATGGGATTTGGGATGGAGCTGGGGCAGGTTTATCCAGGAAAAAGGTGCAAATCCTCCCCTCCCTCCAGAGCGGCAGCCCTGGGGGTTTCACCGGGAAAAACTCAGCCCAATCCGGCGCAGTTAAAGCCTGGCTTGGCCCTCTCGTTTAACCCGGTGCAGTTAAAGCCTGGCTTGGCTCTCGCGTTTAACCCGGCGCAGTTAAAGCCTGGCTTGGCTCTCGCGTTTAACCCGGGCTGTTTTGAGCGCTCAGGGCGGGAGCACAATGGGGTCTTGTTTCGGTAACCCGAGCCGCCCCAGCCCCAGCTTTAATTTCAGCCTCCACCGCTCGCATTCCTCAGCGCCACAAAGGCTGATATTTAAACTCAGGAATGCGCAGCGCGGCGCKCGTTTAGCGGGGCCGGGGGAGCCGGGGCTGAGCTGAGCTTTCCCCCGAGACTAAAATCCGAGCGGGAAGGGGTGGGTTTTTTGTTTATTTGGGGGTTTTTTGGGTTTTTTTGGGTTTTTTTTGTTTTGTTTT
>NW_026626405.1:2914-6650 GCF_030028575.1 Malurus melanocephalus
CCCAGGATTCTCCTCCCAGCCCCACACCCGACCCCAACAGCCCAAACCCACTGAGCCCCTTCTCGAGGTCACCCCCGGCTGAGCCCGAGCCTAAAGTGACCAAAGCTCGGCCAAAGCTCAGCCCAGAGCAGCCCCGGCCATAAAATCACCACTGATTGGAACCACATGGAGCGTTCAAAGCTTTACRGGGCCRGGCTTTACRGGGCYGGGCTTTACAGGGCCGGGCTTTACAGGGCCACGGCCGGAGCCAGGGGGGGCTGTGGGGATCTGRGGAGACCCCAAAAAWYCCCAAATTCATCCCCCAAATGGGGGAAAGTGAAAGGCTGGCAAAACAAAACGGGAAATAAAATGCAAAAAACGCAAAAAGAACGCAAAACAAAATGTAAAAAACGCAAAATAGAATGCAGAACAAATGTGGGGGGCTCCTTCCAGGACCTTCCCTGATTTTGGGAGGTTCCTCCCCTCATTTTTGGGGTTTCCCCCTCATTCTGGGGGCTCCTCCCTTCATTTTTGGGGGCGCCTTCCTTGATTTTGGAGACTTCACCTGCCAGGACCTTTCCTCATTTTTGGGGGGATCCTCCCCTCATTTTTGGGGGGTTCCTCCCCTCATTTCAGGGTCTCTTTTCCTCATTTTGGGGGCTCCCCCTCTGATTTTTGGGGTCTCCTCCCCTCATTTTGGGGGTCTCTTTCCCTCATTTTTGGGGGTTTACTCCCCTCATTTTGGGGGGCTCTTGCCCTTATTTTGGGGTCTCCCCCCTGATTTTGAGAGGTTCTCCCCCTCATTTTTGGGATCTCCCCTCCCCTCATTTTGGGGGTCTCTTTCCCTCATTTTTGGGTGTTTCTTCCCTCATTTTTGGGGTCTCCATCCCCTCATTTTTGGGAGTTTCTTTCCCTCATTTTGGGGTCTCCTCCCCTGATTTTTGGGGTCTCCATCCTTCATTTTTGGGGTCTCCATCCCCTCATTTTGGGGGTCTCTTTCCCTCATTTTTGGGGGGTTCTTCCTCCCCTCATTTCAGGGTCTCTTTTCCTCATTTTTGGGGTTCTCTCCCCCTGATTTTTGGGGTCTCTTTCCCTCATTTCAGAGGTCTCCCCCCTGATTTTTTGGGGTTTTTTTCCCCTCATTTTTTGGGGTCTTCATCCCCTCATTTTGGATCATTTCTCCCCTCGTTTTTGGGGGTCTCTTTCCCTCATTTCGCAGGTCTCCCCCTCATTTTTGGGGGGTTCTTTCCCTGATTTTCGGGCTCTCCCCCCATTTCAGGGCTCTCTCCAGGTCAGTCCCTCTGTCCAGCGCTGTCCCCAGGGCCACCAGCGCTGTCCCCAAGCTGTCCCCATCCATCTTCCGCACGTCCCCATCTGCGGCGGCAGAAATGCAATTATGGGATGGGGAGGGGGAGCCCCGAGCCCCCCGAGCCCCTCCCCAATTCCACCGAAACCTCCAGGAGCAATTCGGAATTATTGCCCCTGTTTGGGATAAAAAATTGTAGTGCAGAATTTGATTTTTTGGGGTTATTTTTTCTGTTATTTGAGTGGTCTGGACATTCCTTGGTGCGTCCCCGCTCAAAAAAATTAAAAAGAACAAAATAAAACAAATGGAAATGAAATTAAATAGATTTAAACCCCCAGCAAAAAAAACCAAAAAAAAAACCAAAAAAAAATTAAAAAGCACATCAAAAAGAAAAAAAAGTAAATAAAACCCCCCAAAAAACCAAAAAAAAAGCACAGAAAACCAATAAAAAACAACCACCCCAGTAAAAAAAACCCCAAACCAAAAGATACAAAAAACCCACCAAAACCACCAAAAAAATCCACAAAAACCCCACAAAAACCCAACCAAGCAAAGCGAAAACCAGGGCAGAAATTGAAATTGATCTCCGGCGGTTTCCAGCGGTAATTTAATCAGAAGAGCCTCTCTCTCCCGGCCGTAATTTTCTTTTTTTTTTTAACCCCAAGGCCCTAAATTAAACAGGAGGAGGGAGGGGAGGGGAACGGGGCCAAAATCCCTCCCTGGCATGAGCTGGACTCGAAAAATAAAATTAAAAATAAAATGGGAAAAAGAAATGTGGGGAAAAACCCGTTGGTCTGAATAATAAAGATAATAAATGCTAATAAAAAATAAAAATACTGGAAAACCCACCTAAATAATAAAGGTAATGTAATATTATAAATATTTTACTAATAAAAATTAAACTTAAAAATAGATAAAATTTTAAAATACTAAATAATAAATAAAAATTTTAAAATCCTGAATAATAAAGGCAATAAATCATTAGAGCCGTTGGTGCCCCAGGTCCGGTTCGCATCGCGCGGCCTCCGGCTCCCCCTGGCGGCTCCCGAGGGTTCTACAATGGCGAAAAAAGAGGATTTTCCCCCAAAAATCCCAAATGGGCTCAGAATCGCCGCGGACCCAGAGCTTTGATTTCCTAAAGAACAGCGCGGGACGGCTCGGTTCAGGCAGCTGCGTGGACACCTCTGTCCCCGGCGGGGGTCCTTCTGCCGCGCCATGTTTTTAACAGACGCGCATGCGCACAATGACGCAATCTCTGCCCTCACCGCCATCTTTTGTGCTGGCAGAAGCCACTTCCGGTCAATTCGCCTTTTGTTACGTGGTAATTTCACTTCCGCCCTTTCCGCCATTTTGAGTGCTGGCAGAAGTCACTTCCGGTCAAGTCGCCATCTTTGGTGTGGTACCCAAAAAGGACCCCGCGCCTTAGGTGTCCGCATGGCTGCCTGAACCCGGCTCCGCCACCGATCCCGGAGCTTCCAGCGCGATTTTCCGCGGTGTTTCCCGGTGCGGAGGCGCGGTCGGTGCGGTGGGTGCTGTCAGCGGAACCGGGGACGGGCGGGAGGCGGGCGGGCCGTGACAGGCAGCGGCGGAGACAGCCCGGCCGCGCCCCGTCCCTCAGGAAGGACCCCGACACCTCTCCCGCCTGAGGGAATCGCTCGACGCCTCCGGGTGAGGCTGCTCCGGGAGCAACGGGGACAAAATCCCGATTTATCTGTGAGATTCTGGTTTGTTCAGCCCTCTCAGTGCCGTGCCCAGAACGGGAGATAAATCCCGATTTATCTGTGAGATTCTGGTTTCTTCAGCCTTCTCAATGCCATGCCCAGAACAGGAACAAAATCCCGATTTATCTGTGGGATTCTGGTTTGTTCGACCCTCTCAGTGCCGTGCCTGAAACGGGAGCAAAATCCAAATTTATCTGTAGGATTCTGGTTTGTTCAGCCCTCACAATGGCGTGCCCAGAACGGGAGATAAATCCCAATTTATCAGTGGGATTCTGCTTTGTTCGGGTGCGATGCAGCTGCTCCCAGTGGAATGGGAGGTAAATCCTGATTTATGTGTAGGATTTTAATCTGTTTGGCCTCTCAGTGCCGTGCCCAGAACGGGAGCAAAATCCTGATTTATCTCTGGGATTCTGCTTCGTTCGATCCTCTCCATGCCATGCCTAGAATATGGGCAAAAATCCAATTTATCTGTGGAATTCTGGTGTGTTTGGCCCTCAATCCCGTGCCCAGAACAGGAGCAAAATTCCAATTTATCTGTAGGATTTTGCTTTGTTCAGCTCTTTCGATGCTGTGCCTGGAATGGGAGAAAAATCCCCCAATTTATGTGKAGGATTCTGTTTTGTTCAGCCCTCTTGATGCCATTTTTCATTCCAGGGACAGGGCAGTAAATGCCCCAAAAAAATCTCTCAAAAGAGGGGGAGATCAATCTGGGATTTTGGGGTCACAAAGG
>NW_026626406.1:0-1535 GCF_030028575.1 Malurus melanocephalus
CCAAAAATTCCCGAAAATGTCAAAATTTTGTAAAAATGTCCAAAATGTGTGACTTTTTCCCAAAATTGTGATTTTTTGACCCAAAATGTCCCCAGATGTTCATCATGGACAAAGTGGAGGGCGACGTTTGCTCCCTGAGCGAATTCTCCATCACGGGATCGACCTACGCCCCCGAGGGAGAAGTGTGAGTGACCCAAAATCCCCGGGAATCCACCCAAAATGGGGAAAATGGGAAAAAATGGGGAAAATGAGGAAAAAAGGGGGAAAAAGGGCCCCGAAATGAGAAAAAATGGCACAAAAATAGGAAAAATGGGGAAAAAATGGGAAAAAAGGGAAAAATGTGAAAAAAGGGCCCCAAAATGGGAAAAAATGGCACAAAAATGGGAAAAAATGTGAGAAAATGGCCCAAAAATGGCCCCCAAATGGGAAAAATGGGAAAAAAAGGAAAAAAATGGGAAAAAGTGGGGAAAATGGGAAAAAGGGGGGAAAATGGGAGAAAATGTGGAAAAAGGGCCCCAAAATTGGAAAAAATGTAAAAAAATGTGATAAAATGGCCCCAAAATGGCCTCAAATGGCCCCAAAATATGAAAAACTCCTAAAAAGGTGAAAAAAGATGAAAAAAGGTGGGAAAATGGCACCAAAATGTCAAAAAATGGGAAAAAATGGCCCCAAAATGTCCCCAATGTCCATCTGTCCATTTTTTCCCAATTTTTCCCCATTTTTTCCCTGTCCGCAGGTTAAAGCAGGACCGACCGGTCAAGGCCGGACAGTTCCATGGTTTGGTTGAACTGTCCCCAATGTCCATTTTTCCCATTTTTTCCCCGTTTTTTTCCCCGTTTTTTCCCAATTTTCCCCGATTTTTCCCCATTGTCCATCTGTCCATCTGTCCATCGGTCCCAATTTTTTTCCATTTTTTCCCCATTTTTCCCCGTTTTTCCCCTGTTTTTCCCCCATTTTTTCCGCAATTTTTTCCCAATTTTTTCCCAATTATTCCCCATTTTTTTTCCCATTTTCCCCCAATTTTGTCCCCATTGTCCATCTGTCCATCTGTCCATCGGTCCCATTTTTTCCCCATTTGTTCCCCATTTTTCCCCCGTTTTTTCCCCAATTTTTCCCCAATTTTCCGCCCAATTTTTCCCAAATTTTTTCCCAATTTTTTCCCAATTTCTGTGGATTTTTCCCAATGTCCATTTGTCCATTTGTCCATTTGTCCATCTGTCCGCAGGCTGAAGCAGGAGCGGCCGGTCAAGGCCGGACAGTTCCATGGTTTGGTTGAACTGTCCCCAATGTCCATTTTTCCCATTTTTTCCCCAATTTTTCCCCATTTTTTTCCTGATTTTTTTCCCAATTTCCCTGGATTTTTCCCCAATTTTTCCCCGTGTCCATCTGTCCATCTGTCCATCGGTCCCAATTATTTCCCCGTTTTTTTCCCCATTTTTCCCCGTTTTTTCCCCATATTTTCCCCAATTTTTTCCCAATTTTTTCCCAATTTTTTCCCAATTTCTGTGGATTTTTCCCCAATGTCCATTTGTCCA